>NC_141137.1:186012523-186267523 GCF_053477565.2 Lygodium microphyllum
CACTGTAAAAGTTGTAGGCACAACCATTGCTGAGATGTAGTAGAATAATCCATCTCAAGTGCAACATAAGACAAAGAAATAGGGTCTATCAAGTGCGCCCCAACCATGCTATTCAATTCTTAATTCATCCCATCTAGAGCTAGATCTTGGATTGGTAAAGTTTTACTAGTCCTATTCAAGATTAAGGCCTTAGTATCAGTCCCTAAAACATCAACTCAAGTAGGCTATGTTGGAGACACACCCAAAATATCTTGAGAAGGAGAAACATCAAGGTCCACACCCAAAGCAAGAAAAAAAAGTGCTACTAGTGCTTGGCATTCAATTGGGTGGTGCAATTCATCACATGATTGACCATTGAGCATATTTTCCCCAAGAAGATAGCATTCCAATTATGTGTCTCTTTTGGTACTACCAACAAAGAAGCAAGCATGCAAGAAATATTATGGAAAATATAGTCCAACCATTAAAAATTTGAGAGGAGAAGCCATCTTGACATTGGCCATATCCTTAAGACAGAACTCGCTGCTAATAATTTGGATGAAGTACTCTCTCATCTATTCATCCAATAGTGAGAGGCTGAGTATTTCCACAATCCTCCTAGAGTTGGAGGTGGTCACTCATCAATTGAGGGGAAAACTGGTAGGTGTGACCTTGAAAATTCATAGTGTTTTCCTAGCTCTCAGTTGCTTGTTCATGCGTAGAGTTTGTGGATGCACAAGGGTTGCCACACATGGCAGATTGAGAAACTCAAAAAGGCACAAGGAAGACAAGGAGAAGGAACATGGAATGTGAAGGTTAGAAATGGCTCAAGAGGGAAAGAAATGGTAAAAATACTTTCAAGTCAAAAGTAGGAAAAAGTGAGTTGACCAATACATGAATGCCACATTAGTTTAAAGGTGCTCATAAGGTTCATTAATGCATACACTTTCCAACATGCCATCATTATAGCACAACCATGATGCATATCAAAATAGGGAGAATGAATTAAATGTGATGCCACATTAGTAGGAAACTATTTAAACCAACACTTTTGCCTAAGTCAATCCCATAGATGGACTCTAGATCTACAAAGAACTCCACCTATGAAACCAAAATGAAGAATAGGAAATGCTATTTGTGCAACATGAATTGAACCTATCTTTAGAACATCACAATCATAGTGGATGTACCTCAGGAACATCTTTTAGAATTAGAAATAAACATTGAAGACCCGAGGCATGGTATAAATGAAGACCAAAACCAAGTAAGAATATACAGAAGGGGATGATCCTAAGATAGAAAGCATTGGATCTTTTCTTTTTGAATATCGAAAATGGGCCACCACTCCATCTAAACTTCAATTTCCTTGGTAGCTTGCCCCATACAGTATTGAACATTAACATTGCCCAATTGTGTTGAAAGCTCTATTTCTTAAACATTTGGTCCATTTGCTTCTTAAGCTGCACTTGAAGCTCATTCAAGAGGTAGGTACTAGGGAGTCTTTGCTCATTTTGCTTCTCTAGATCAATCCGACTTCAACTGCAAAAGTTACATGTTGGCCAGCAAGACTTTAAGCAATGTAGTAGCTTCTAGACAAAAAGAAAGCTTAAATGGAGTCAAACTTCTAGCCACCTTAGACACCATCTAGTAGGCCCTTAGCACTCACAACAACTTGACATGCCAATCCTTTTGGTGATTGTCCATCAACTTGGTGAGAATTTTGCACATAGTTTTGTTAGTGGACTTAGCCAATCCATTGGATTGGGCATGATTAGGGAATACTTAATATGAATTCTCATGAATAAAGTACTCAACCTTCAAATAACTTAGCAACCAAATGATTAGCTAATCATTGACCAACTCCATTGGACAACCATAGAGGTTGATGACATCTTAGACAAAGTAGACAACAAATTAGTAGTATTATCCTTCAAACACTAAACCTCCACTAACTTAGTACTATTATCCTTGGCAATTAAGGTCTGAGAGGAAACAAAATCCATCCAATCCCAAAAGAAGAGGTATTTGACGTAGGATGACCAAGCCATTAACAATCATCACATTGTTGCATTGGCTTGAAAATGCCTACATGCATAGTTGGCCACAAAAAACCTACTTGCTAAACCTAGCTCACTATGATTTTAGTAGAGAGAGACCTCCAAAATAGGAAGATAAGCTTCTTCCATCACATCATCTATTACCATGGCAGAACCACCCATTGTAAAATTTTGGCCACATTACAATGATAGTGAAAGTGTAGAACAACCTCAAATTGTTAGTTACAAAGAGCCATGCATTTCTATTGATTGGTTGTGAATGGTTTAACATTTGTCTCATAATTTAAAACTAGATCACTACTTTGTACCAATACCAAAGAGCATTCAAAATAGGCTCTTTGCCATCCAAAGTTGCTATTGCCCTAAAGATTTTTGCATGCAAGAAATCATCAATGATAATCAACATATTATGAATATTCAGCATTATCAAGTAGGGGCAAAAAATTTGCACAATTACATTCTATGCTCTAGGCTAACTAACAACCCTATATTCAAGCTCTAGAAGTAGTGATATCCATTTGGCCAACCAATCAATCGCATTTTGCTATTTGACCAAATACACAAAATAGAGTGATCCACATGGAAGACCAATGTACAACTTGAACAATACCCCTAAAGTTTCTCACTTGAGTAGATCATTCCTAAAAGTTTCCTCTTTTATGACAAAATAATTTCTTTCTATTAGACTATTGGTTGGCATAATAAATTGACTACTATTGTCCACCAAAACTCTCTTGCATGAGCACACTTCTGATTGAAATAATAAAGGTATCCATCAATATAGGAAATTTCGTATTCCAATCAATTCGAGGAATTAACATTAATGCTTTAGCTTGCATCAAGTGCAATTGTCAAAAGGCCAAGTCACATTCATTAGTTTTGGCAAAATTGGACATCTAGCATATGGGCTAACTTGTTCTCTAATATCCCCATTACTTAGTTCGCCCAAATAAACAATATGTGTGCACATTCTATTAAAATAAAACAATGTGAAAATATGTCTACTTTAAAAAAAGTTATTTTAAGTTCAAAAAGCAATTTATTTAAGGGAATGTGAAAAGTTGTCCCATTTGCACACATGCACTTCAACATATGCATGCTTAGAAAAATTAAATTGTAATATTTAAATGCAATAAAAACCACACATTTTAAACTAGCCCTAACAATTTCAATAATGAGGATAATCTTTATTATTAATGAGGTGTTATATATCAATTCATAAGTGGAAGTCTTTGAGAAAACCTTCCAAGTACAACTTATTAAAACTATGGTTGTAATATAATAAGAACTAGCCTAGTGGATAGCCACTTGGCACTTAAGTACACTTGAGTGATGACACTATTAGGATCAATGACCTCCTAAGAAGTTTTTTGTATAAGTGAGTGGTTGCTTTTCCACACACAACCAATGGCACCAATGAAGCCTTCGTAGCATGTTGGAAAGTATACCAATGCCAAGATGCCAAGGTCTATGCCTTGGTCATTGTGTTGGAAGTGAATCTTGGAGGGATGCCTAAGGTGGTTCCCTTGCCTACTTGCTATGTGTCAGTTGTATCTTTTTTCAACCCCGAAAACTCAAAAAGTCTTTTTCTTTTTTGAGATGAAAAGAGTGTTGTATTTCAAAAATAGAGTTTCCCTCTTGACATGATCGATGATGTTAGCTAAAACACTAAAAACGAGCTCTCTCCCTTTCCTCATGTTACTATATAAATAGGGACAGGGGCGTCCCAAAAGGACATAACTTATATAGAAGAATCCACTCGGTTGACTGCGATGAAGCTACTCTCTCCCTCTCACTTCTGCAATCATGCAAAAGCCTTGTTAGGATCCTCCAAGCCCTTCCCTCTCTTCTTCACATGGTGCAGAAGCTCTATTGGATTTCGTTGAGTCTATTCCGTGGCTCCCAAGAGCCACAAAAATGTTGTGCGGACTCCCATGCACGATGAAGAATTTGCTCTTTCTCTCATCCATACAACATGAACACTCTAAGTTATTATACTCCACAGCTCACTCTCAAGCTCATGAACATGTGTATACCAAAAATCCAGCACCTAAACTCCTTCTAGGTCGACTTTGTGATAATGTTGGCTCTAGAACCACTATTTAGAAGAATACTATTGATGATATGGTTTTTTTAAGAAACAAAGTTTGTTGGCACTAGTCCAAGAGTTGGTCCAAAGAAATGCTAATGAAGTAAGGGGGTGAAGTTGGTACTAGAGGAAAGAGTGACATTCCCCAACTAGATCTATAGAGTTGAAACTTCCATAGTGACATTTTGGAAAACCTTCAAAACTACTTCCAAGGTAGGCAAAAGCATTAGAACATGCATTTTAGGTGGCTCCTCAAGGCCCATGTGGCCATTTGATATCTAACTTCTTCATGCTTTAGCCATTCCAATGCTTCACAATGCTTCTCATTAGGTTGGCCCACTTTCTTTCTAGAGAAAGTAGTCACATTCATTATAGGATTGCTTATGTGGCCACACTACTTGATGACATTGAAGCCTTCCCTTTTGTCATTTCAAGACTTTGCTTCTAGGTGTCATACATTGTTACTTTGGGACATTCATATCTCTAATGTCCTTCTCCCATATATACAAATTAATTTTTGGGCCAAGGAATTCCATGTACCCCTCAATGACAACGATAACCACAACCTCAACCTCCATGCCCTATGTTGATGAGTGTAAAGTCTCCCTAGGTATAGGAGATTGCTACTAGTGGTGGTGCTATAGCTCTTCAATTTTAGCAATTTGTTGGCGTGGTCGTTCATGTGTTCATGTATGCTACCACATGACCTAAGTTGTTGCATTTGGACCATCAAAAAGTGACTGTCGAAGTCTTTTGAACACCCTCTAAGGAGCAGTGACCCTTGCCCTTGTTCTTGACTTCTAGGGTTTCCTAACCTCTTTCTCCTTTTCTTCACATCATCATTGCTACTCCCATCTTCGGCCCCACTATTATCTAGCTCATCATCACCAAAGTTTGACTTCCTACTTCTTCCAGTCTTCTTATGGGACTTGCACTTCCTCCTATTTACTCCTTCAAAAGAATGGTCTATCCACAGAACTTTAGAAATTAATTGATCAAAAGTTATATTTATAGTAAATTTAAAGTGTCCAATCTTATATGCAACTCAATTAAGACCTCGCACAAAAACAAAGTTCAAAGCCTCTTGAGCTAGTTAATCTTTTTGGACACTATGTTATTAAAGGGTCAGATTCAAGTAGCACACATCTCTTCACATCTTGATCTCCTTATGAGACCACCTTAATGATGTCCACCATTTGTATAATTGAGATATCTCTATGTAACTAAAATAAGAAGGATTTTGTGAGATGATCATGAACTACAAAATGACTATCAACATATTTTGTTAGCCAAATTTGGGCCTTTTGGAAAAAAAATGGAATTCAAAGGTAGTCTCCTATTATCAATATAACCATGCTAATTGATGATGTAGATATTAACAATTAGTCAAAAAATGAGCATCGTGTTTTTGCTAATGGCATTAATGGCACCCTAATACTACCTATGTCATGCTCCATTTCTTCTAATTCTCCAAATGATTATTTTCCTCCTCCATGTCCTCATAGTGGCACCCCATTTCCTCTTGCTAAAGCCACACCCAATAATGTGAGCAAATACTAGGAAGGGGCGAAGAAAAGGCGGAATAGGTTAAAAACAACCAAACCTAAATTTTGGAAAATTTTGTGAGGTAAGATTAATGGGCCATCTAAAGCAATTGATAATGTATAGGCTAAAGAAATAGGTATAAGGTTTGGATCACGAAAAAAAAAGGGGAGATGGTATGCCCACCTTGCATCAACACTAGTGAAGGAACCTCCTCTCCTACCTCATCATTAAACAAGTAATGTCTAGAGTGTATCTCGATCATCTACCATAAACATTTGCACATTGAAATAATCACAAGAGATGTTGGGCCCCACATGCATATTCATCCATAGACATGAAGACATGATCATCACGGTCCTAGTGTAATCAAGTATATACATAGTTATACATATATCCAACACAAAGATTAAAATATGCTACACTCCATATATCACTTAAGAGAACAAATGAAAATGAATATTGAAGGAATGGGATGTTAGATAGGCTCAGTGCCCCACCCTTGTAAAGTGTTACCAATGATCCACAATGCTCAAAGTTGTAAGGATCCCATTATGAGGAGAAGCCATGTGTGAGCCCATCCCTAACTAGTATGCCAGATGAGGTCTATGTGACCAGATGGCATAAAGGTGACCTTTGTGGGTCTAGCTTTTGGGTTAGATAGAGTAGTTAAGATTGTAGGAATTTGAGGCACACTGCATCAAGTTGTAGGGTTTGGGAGTTATCAACACCATCTGTTTTGGGGTACCACGGGGCTGGGAAAAGCGATTCTTGGCTAGGGTGGTCTCAAGGGGGCAATAACTAGGAAAGGTTCAAAATATAGTCCGAAAAAGTCGACCAGACTACCTTCACAAGCTATAAAAGAAAGTCACCCTCCAAAGTTGGCATTAATCTATCCTTCACCCAGTCAAAGTTTTTCCAGCTAGCCTTAACCTCTTCACCCATTATCTGTCATCCCAATCACCATCTAAGCTTCATAATGAAAGTATATGGGTGAATGGAGCTACCTTTATATTAGTTTTTTTAGAATTAAAGAAATTTTTATTCTTCTCATATTTACTGTATACTCTCTATTCCTTGCTCAGATTTTGTTCGCTAAACCTTGTATATTTTACATGGTATTAGAACTTAGGGGGCTTTAAGGAGTAAAGAGTATGTGAGGTGCAACAACTTTATAACAAAGAGGAGTAATGTTATCATTCGGAAGCTATTTTGATGCATCACATAGTGGTGTTGCTATATTGGCAATTCAAGCATTGAGGATTTGTCCATCAACCTTTAGTGAAGGCAAGTTAGGTGGTCTAGACTACACTTTGTGGAAGTTTAAAACTATGACTATCCTTGATTCTTATGAGCTCCTAGAGATGATGCTAGGGATGAGCCAAAACCATAATCCACCCCTGATCCATCAAATTTGAGTGTTACAATTACTCTAAATCTAGATCTTCTAGGGCTTGGAAATGAAGAAACATAGATATGTTGTGTACATTAGTTACAAGCTATTTTGATAGTGTTTTGACATTCATTCTGCATACAACCAAGGTATTCAAGGCTTGGAACGTATTGAGGAGTTAGTACAAAATGTGAAACCAAATAAGAATTTAAAATTTGAAGAATCAACTAGCAATAGTTGGTAAAGTTTGTTAAAGGAGAGACGATTAAAGCATTCATCACTTAGATTAAGAATCCATGCGACCAGATGGTGTGCATTGGGATACAATAGACTAGGAGCTATAGTTGAGAGGTGTCTTCAGATTTGTCTACCAAATTTTGGACTAGTAACTACTCTTAACACTCAAGTGAGATATCAAGCTTTGACATTTGAGAAATTTTGTGTATTACTATTAGAGAAGGAGTTGTGGCTTAAAGCTTGAGAATGAAGCAAACATGGAGATACTGCATTCTCTACTAGCACAAAAGGCAAAGGTAGTTTCTCTACCAATGATAACAAAAAGAAAAAGGATACTAGGAAAAAGCTTCAAGGAGAATGCTTCTACTGTAAGAAGAAAGAATATGCAATTTTAGATTGCTATGTTAAGAAGGTGAATGAGAAGAATGGCATGTTGAAAAGTAAATAGAAGGAGAAAGCAAGTATGACTGAAGCAAAGCTAGAGTTATTCATGGAAATCATTGAGGAAATGTGTTCCTTGGTGAAATAAGTATCTACCACTAACTCACAGGTATTGGATAGTGGGGCCTCCCATCACATGATCAACAAGAAACGTCAATACAATCTATACAACCTCTAAAAGAGTCCATCATTGTGATAGTTATTGGAAACGATGCAAACTCCCCTATTGAGAGCACATGTACTATTTCCTTTGTTACTACAAATGGTGAAGTGAAAAACCTTTCAAATGTGTTGTATATTCTAGAGATTAAGAGAGATTTGCTACCAGTTCCTTTCATAACTAATCTTGGTTATGAACTGAGATTCACCTAGACAAGTGCAAAAATTCTCAACACTGCTAGCAAAGTTGTTGACAAAGGAGTAGCCAAGTACTCTTACAACTATGACTGGTGTGGGCACAATTAAAGTTTGGAATAAAAGATTTGGTCACATTGGATTTACAGTGTTAAAGGAGATGCATAAGCAAGGTATGGTTGCTTATCTACCTATGGTAACTAAAATGGAGGAACCATATGAAGCTTGTATGATGGGCAAGCAATAGAGAAATGCATTTCCACAAGAAAGAAAAATGAGAGCAAAGGCTCCTCTAGATTTATTATATGCTGTCTTGTATGGTAAAATGCCTACATAATAAGCCTTGTGAAAATCTTCTTATTTTATTTTGATTGTCAATAACTACAATAGGAAGATGTGGATGTTCTTTCTTTGTAATAAGAATCAATCTTTTGGCAAGTTTAAAAAATGGCAAAAACTTGTTGAGAATGAAACATGAAAAATTGTAAAGAAATTACAACAAATTTATTAATACTGTATTCTATATTCTCAATTAGAGTTACACAAAGGCTCTTTAGAAAAAGACTCCTCATGAAGCCTATACTGGTAAGAAACCATCTATCTCACACTTAATAACTTTTGGATGTGAATGTTAAGTACATGTTCCAAAGATTAAGGAAAACAAGTTAAAATAAAAAAGCACAAAATGTATCTTGTTGGGTTATAGTGATGAGAAAAAGGCTTATGAATTGCATGACCAAGAGGCAAATAAGATCATAACGAGCTGCCAAGATGTGGTATTCAAGGAGTAGCCACATACAATGAAGAAGGAAAACTTGGCAAGTTCTTTCACTTTATTATCAAACAAAAAAGTAGTCCACTGTGAAACTATTCGAAGAGCTATCCCTATCCTCAAGGAGAAAGACACATCATCTTTGGATGATGAGGAGAAGATTCACCAATCTATAATCACACCATCGAAAAAGCTATTTCCACAATGGGTAAAGTAGCTCTATAATTGCAATAATCCTAAGCCTACAATTATTGAGAAAACAAAAAAAGAACCAATGAGGTCTCAAAGTAAAGATGAGAAAAGAAATGCTTTTGCTCACATATTCAATGTGTCCTTGATGGTTGAGATTATGAGAGAACTAAAGGAGTCGATTGATTTGAAAGAAGCACTTGCCAATCTAATATGGAGAGTAGTTATGCAAGCTAAGTATAATAGCTAATGAAGAATGAAACTTGGTAGTTAGTGGATTGGTCATAAAAGCAAAAGTTTATTGGTACCAAATGGATTTAAAAGAAAAAGTAGAAGACTAATGGCAACTTAGAAAAGTACAAAGTCAAACTAGTTGTATAAAATTTTTCATAGGTTAAAGGTTCAATTCTCAAGAATCATTTGCTCCGATTGCCAAAATGACAAGTTTTTGCATTGTACTTGCAGTGGCCACTCACAAGAAGTAGCAAATTTACTAAATGGATGTTAGATTAGTATTCTTGAATGGTGACCTCAAAGAGAAGATGTGCCGGGTCATCCACCAAGTTCTATTTTAAGAATAAAGTTTGTAAGCTAAAAAATGCATTTACGGCTAAAGCAAGCCCTTAAAAGCATGAGTCCAAATAGATAAGTTCTTTTAAAGCTTAAACCTCAATAGATGTACCTCAAATATTAACTTGTATACACGGATGGTAAAAGGTTTGTATTGATTGTCCTATATTCATGACTTTATTACAGGCGACTATAAAGATATGATCCATCGGACTCAAAAGCCTTTGAGCTCAAAGTTTGAAATGATAGACTTAGGTTGGTTGCACTATTGTTTAGGGATTGACAAGAGCCTATCTCTCAAAAAAAGTACAAGGAGATAGCTACACCTATGGAGATCAATGAGAAGTTATCCATTGAGGATACATTAGCACAAGCAAACATTGGAAGGTACAAGAGATTGGTTGATAGTCTCATCTACTTGTACAATATCCCCAAGAGGTTCAATCTTTGTAAAGAAGACATGTCCAAGTATGCCTGGGACACTGATACAAAGTAGAATACACTAATCATGGTATCCCTTCAATGCTAAGCCACGAGGACGTGGGACCCAAATACCATGCTTAGTATAGGCATAAGAAAAGCCTTGTATCTTTGTATGCCAAGTATGCGTAGGACATCGACACAAAGTAGAAAACACAAGCCACAAACCACTAAAGTTAAACGCATAACTACACTAATCACGATATCCCTTCAATGCCAAGCCATAAGGATGTGAGACCTAGATGCCATGCTTAGTACAAATATAAGTAAAGCTTTGTGTCTTTGTGTGCCAAGCGGACACCAACATAAAGCAAAAAGCTCAAGCTACAAACCGCTAAAGTCAAATGCATGACTACATGATTGTCCCTTCAATGCCAAGCTACGAGAACATAGGATTCAGACACCATGCTTAGTGTGGCATAAGAAAAGCCTCGTCTTTGTTTGACAAGAGAGCCCGGGACATTGAAACAAAGTGAAAAGCATAAGCTATAAGCCACTTAAGTCAAACACCTAACTAATTGCACTCCATGACAAAATATCTCATCGTGAGAGTCCATTGGACACATTTTCTGATTCCAGGATGCTGTCAGATTTAATGTACATGCCCAATACATTGTTAAGGACAAAAATGTTTAAAGTGAAACCCCTTTTGACAACATTTTCAGGCAGCATCTCACCTTGCTGAAGAGGACGTCCAAGCCTGCAACATTTCAAAAGGCTACAAAAATGTGTTGAATTTGATCCATGCCATCCTCTTGCACGCAGTGATAGGGCTCCATTGCATCAAGCTCTGCAATCAGTGTTGCAGCCAGAGATGAGGGCACCCAGTCCAAGAATGTGCAGATCGATGTGGCAAGGTACGCAAGATATGAAGCATGTCATTCAATGCATTGCATTTGGCTAAGGTTCTGAGCAGCTAGTCATCGAGGTAGCTTGGTGATATAGGGGGAAGTATTGGCAGAGAAGGGTGTGAATGTGCGGGACTTGGTCTGGGAGCATGCCTCGAGGAGAGACAGATAAGCATCAAATGGAAAGAGGAAGATGTTTTGGGGGGCCATGCGAACCTGAAATGCAGAAAGAGCCTTGTCAAGTTGTCCTCTGCTGCACAATGTTTTGATTTCTTGTGCAAAGCAGGGGGATCAAAGCTTGCACTGAGTACGAACATGGAAAGGCAGAAAGTGCCTTGTCAGGCGATCCTTGCTCCATAGTGTTCCAATTTCTTGTGCGAGGTGCGAGATCAGAGCCCAGACTGAATACAAACATGAGGCGAGATGCCTGTGGTATCATGCCAATGTGTAGCTTACCATTCTCCATGTTTTTTTTTTTGACAAAAAGCAACACAATTTCCATTACTGTGAATTTCCATCACTGTGAGATCGAACCTTTTGTCAGCACTAGCTGGATATTTCATAGCTGCCATCTCTTGGGGGTATCAAGCAATCCTGACGTTTTCTTTGATAAACGTGAAGGGAAGCTTTTTGGCAATGTCGACTTCTTCGATGGGGATAATGACAGGCCAAGGGATGCCAGCCTCCTTGAACATGGCTTCGGTCTCCATTTCGTTAGCCTTCTGAAGGATGGCCTTGCGGATGTCACAAGTGGTGAGCTAGGAGACCTCGAGGGTGTCCTCCTTGCCGATGGATGGAGACGGAGGGGGACTACCGTCTACGTCGTCTGTGCGGCACTTCACCTACGCATTGCAGTTAGGGTTGCTGGCGTCGGAGCTCTTGGTGTTGCACTGCGCGAGGAACTCCAAGGCCGACGATGCCCCCGCGTCCATTGCAGTGAACTCGATCTTCACCTTCCTTACATGCTTGAGGATCCTCCCTTCCTCTTTCACTTTGTGCTTCTTCGCTCCATGCTCCATATTTTCCATAAGTTGCTTCTTGCAAGAACCTCCTCACACACAAATATAGATTCATGAAATTGGCCTTCAATGAAACTAAAGGGTAGTAGTAATGTCAACTAACAAGCAAAATGAGCTCGACTATAATTACACAAACAAATAACTCACAACAATGGAGCCAGAATACTCGCCCCTTGCCATATTTCTTTCAGATTACTGACGAGTTGCCATTAGAAGTACAAAAGCTTATGCTTGGTTGGTAATTTTTCCAACCTCATTTCTGCTAATGACTACTGGCTCAAAAACCACTTTTGGAAGTCACAATAAGTGCAACCAAGATATTGCCCTTAAATCTTGGAATCCTTAATGCATGCTCTTCTAAGCCAGTCGAGATTTGTCCCCTTGACTTGGCTAGCTATACCTCTCAGAGAGAGGCAACTTTCCTATGTGATCATGGATGATGTTGTTGCTATGGTTATTGAAGCAACGTCAATTGCATACAAATAACATAAGGGTGCACTATTGCAAGCAAGAACATTGCCTTTGTTTTGTGTGTGTGTGTGTGTGTGTGTGTGTGAGAGAGAGAGAGAGAGAGAGAGAGCACTCTTCTTCTTTAATTTTCTAAAGTAAAATCTTATTTCTTGAAAAACAAGATATCCGTACATTCCAAGGCTAAGTGTATCACTTAATTGAAGCTAATAGTGGGTTTTTTTGGGATATGTGCCACCTTGTCACTACACCATTGTATAAGCATATGCCCTAAAAGGCAATGCTAACAAAGGGAATTCCAGATAGTGAAGTCATCTTAAGTTTATTGACTTCCACATACTTGCATTTATCCAAAGTTTCTTCATCAGCATACTAGGACATAACCTTGTCTAGATCCACTTGATCTTGATACATTTTTGGGAAAAGATGCAAAGCAATGGGGCCAACATCTCATTATGCCCACATAGGACATCTTCTTTTCAATCATTTGCCATGGCTTGTTACATACACAAAATCCAAACATGAGAAATTTCCTCCCCTAATAATTCTTGACTGATGTCTTTTAGCTTTGCATACATATGTATCTTTTATCCTACAGTCAAAGAAGAAAAAAGGCACGCACCTAAGAGGGAGAAAGGTCGAGTTAGATTGTGAATTGGGAGCACCATGTATTAATAAGATCACATGCAATGGTCAACATCTCCTTATGCCCAATAGAACATCTTCCTTTCCATCATCTAACATGGTAGTCATTGTTGGCTAGAGGTGTTGCCACAAGTGACCTACATTGATTGTTCCTCCACTTTCTTGGGTGCATGTGCAAAGATATCACATCCTTGATTGAAGCTCTTTGTCAATGCTCTTGCAACTATGGTGACTTCTAGGTCTCAAACCAAACCATAATGAGGCCACAACCATGGAGCTTGGACCTATAGAGTTTGACCATTCTGCATCATTTTGTAAATCTGATGCCAACCAACTATGATTTTTTGAAATTGAGTCAACAAAATGCCAACCAACTTAACTCCAACAATTTGATGTTTAGAATACAGTGTTGAAATAACAAAGCAAAAGCTTAGTATTTTTTTACTATGTAATGCAACATCACCATCTCTTTGCTTTTTGCCAAGTTGTGCATCTATATGTAGCAAAGATAGAGCATAGTATATATCATTATTGGCTGCGTACAATTGGCCAATAAGCTAATGGTGCTAAAGAGAAAACTCTTCTTACCACGAACAAGAAGATCCATAAGGTTGAGATGGAACTCCCTACAGAAGCTATATGATGGGAATTATTTTGATTTTTCCTCCATTGGTCTCTATTTCTTCTTCATGGATGAAATCCCTTTAGATGAGGATTTCTCAAAGTGGTTTGAGAGCACTTATCAAGCCTACTATAGTTTGGTCTATAATAGATTTGTTGGTAGAGGGTTTTATCAAGCATTTGTTGAATCACAAGCTAAAAGAAATTGGATTTTATCCTACTCTAGATGCCCAAAGGTAATCTTATTTACAATATGCCTTAATCAACCATGTTCTCTTACGCTAGACCAAGATTTCACAAGATATGAGTCTTGTCTTTGATCCATTAGATTTGATAAAGGCATCATATGCATTTCATAGCTAGTCTCAAAATACAAATTTTCATGTGCATCAAAGGCTTGTCAAAATATCATATTACTCTTATTGATATTTTGGATTATGCTCTCATACATTTCAAGGTCTACTTCAAGGTGTATGCTAGATTAAAATACCTTAGTCACTTCACTCAGAATCAACCTTTCTAATATAATGGAAGGTATGTGGCTAGAGGAATATAATTAAAAAGCTAGTACTATGGAATGTATGTGGCGATGGAATATATCGAACTCCCTCCCCCCTCCTTGTCCTAGTCCAACCTATCCCTCCCACTCCCACTCCCCCCATAATCCTGATATCCCCTCTCTCCCCCCCCCCCCCCCCCCCCCCCCCCCCCCCTCATAGTTAAGACTTTGGACGAGACTTCTATTGTTTTAGAAGTTGTAACTCACTTTGGCAACAACCTTTTTCCTTGTCTCTCGACACTTTGCTCTAACTAACCATGCATCCTCCTCTCTATCCCTAGAAACCAAGAACACAAGACTAGCTTTGAGGTGTAATAAAATCACCTATCTTACATTTTTTCATTGTAGTTCAAAAGCTTGAAGGCTTGGAGATGGTTCCACGACCTTGTAAAGAATTGTGTGGTAGGGGGACTTGCTTGAGTTGCTACCCCAAACACACATCGTACACACAAGAGGAAGCTCACTCAAGAACACAAGAAGAGAGATGGATGCCAAAATTTATTTCTACTAGGTTTTTTCTTCTTCTTCCACACACTACATAATATACACAAAGTATAGATAAGATACAACATAAAGAAAAGTGGCATACTAAGTCAGATAATGCATAATTAACTATACTAATCGACTGGCACTATAACTATGCTAGCTATAGGTAGGTGGAACAAACCAAATATAATAAGTGATAAGTCAGTGGCCTGTGAGTATCATAATGACCATCGATGTGCTAAGTGTTGACGTGAGAAACCATCTAGCGAGGTAGTCCATCATTAATGTCCGCACATGTTGAGCTTGCTATCCCAACACTCCCCCTCAAGCTCAACTCTATCTCTGTATATCCAAGTAAGCTTTGAAACTTTCAAAGCTTTCCTACACCCAATATCTTTGTGAAATTGTTAGCTATTTGATCTTGTGTGCTGACATATACCAAGTCAATCTCTCTTGCAAGTACCTTCTCTCTCACAAAGTGGTAGTGCACCTCAATGTGTTTTTTCCTAGTATGGAATTCTAGATTCCTAGCTAGATGTATGCTACTCATGTTGTCACAATGAATGACAACTGGACCATCTCCCTGCACATCCAAATCACCCAATAACTTTTGCAGCCATACCACCTTACATGCTATCATTGTAGCATCTCTATACTCAACCTCTATACTACTCGAGATAAAGCAACTATGGCTTGCCTTTTGTTGCTCCATGTAACTACTGCACTACCAAGGGAAAACATAAAATCTGCTAGTATGTCTTCTGTCTAAAATGCTACCACCCAAATTGCATATGTGTATCCAAACACCTATACATCCTTACCTGCCTCATAAAAAAGTCCATAATATAAAGTGGACTTCACATACCTTAATATGCGTCTAACTATATTCAAATGAGGCTTTCTAAGCATTTGCATAAATTGGCTGACAGGGCCAACAACATAGCTCAAGTCTAGTCTTGTGATAATCATTTAAATCAAACACTCTACTATTCTCCTGAACATAGTAAGGTCTTCTATCTCATCTCCAATGCCAGCACTCAACTTCACATTTTACTTCAATGGTACTGGAAGCGGCTTAGTGCTGTCATACCATACTTGGATAACATATCCAAGCCATATTGCCTTTGGGATAGCCATATACCGTCATCACATCTGATCACCTCAATATCAAGAAAGTATCTCAACTCACCCAAATCCTTCATCTTAAACTTCTTCTTCAAGAAGTCGTTAATGTCAACAATCCCATTGTCACTATCACCTGTAATAATCAAGTCATCCACATAGATGACTATGATGACCAAAACTGCATCTCCCCTTCTCACATAAAGTGAGTGATCAACATAAAAAATATAAAAGCCAATATTGACAAGATGCTCTTTGATCTTGTTAGACCATGCTCTAGGTGCTTACTTCAGCCTATAGAGCGCCTTCTTTAACCTGCACACATATGTGGGATGCTCTAAATCCTCATAACATGATGGCTATTCCATATATGAGAGCGGAATTTTGAGCCTGGGATGTGCCTAAAATTTGCCAAAAAATTCGAAATTTAGGGAAAAAATATTTAACATCGAAGGCGGCGGTTGCAGCTAGGACGATTTTAAGCACCAAGTGAAAGACGGCTTTTAAAAGGTGCCCGAGCGACACTTGTGGATTTTTGATAGTTTTTTCGACTATTGTGCGGGATTCCAAGAGCTGCCAGTTAATGCGGGATGTCAAGATGGACACGCAGGATTTTTCATAGGGTTGAATCAGAGCTCGGATAAAGAAGAGGCAAAAAATGGGCAAGATAAGAAAGGGTGGACACAACTAGGACCAAAGGGGGGGTGCCCTTGTGACCTTTGATCCCCCCCCCCCCCCCCGGCCAAAAAAAAAAAATTGATGAAAAAAAACGTGAAGAGGAAGGAGATGGCGACGTGAACAGGCGGCCGATTTTTGCGCCATGATCCCCGTCAACTTCTCCCTCTTGGCTGATGCTATCGCCGGTCTTCGTGCGAGATATGGTTGTCTGGATGAAGAGAACAGAATCTAGTCTTTCTCTGTCCTCCCTCTCTCTCTTCCCTATGGGCTGTTCATGTGTACTATCTTGAAGGAGGAACTAGGGAGAGAGAATGAAGAAAGTGGTGATGGAAATTGATGGAGATGCTGAAGATTGAAGTGCAACATTGGATTGAGAACAATGGAGGCTCTGTTTGCTGGTTATGCAGTCATTCAAGGCATCTCGGGTTACGTAAAAACAGGTGCGTCTCGGGTTACGTAAAAACACGGTATGACAATTTTTATGAAGAAAATGAAGGATTTTTGATAGTTTATGATGATAATTATGTTCTTATTGGATGAAAATTTGTTTGACTGCTGGTTGTATTATGAGTAATTGCTGTTTATCGGAAAATTTTGGTTTTGCAATGATTTACATGCTCTATTTAATTCCCATAAACCCGAACTGCTGTTTTTTAGTGGTAAAATGGTAGTTTTTCCGTTTCGGGTGGATACAATCTGTTCCCATGGGGGAATATGAAAGATAAATTGAATGTTAGTATGTTGAAGTAATTGGAACAAGAAAAACCAGAAAATAGCATATTTTATTACCAAATAAATTAAGAAAATGGAGAAAATAAGAGAAAAAAAAATACGTCTTGCAAAAATAAGAAAAAATATAAGAATTGTTTGTGGATGTGTGGTAGTGGCAAAGCATGAGGTTTGGCCTCAATTTTCCTTATCTCTTTATCAAAGTTTTTGATTTATCGCTTTTTATACATCAAAACATGACAAAATGAACCTCTACACCTATGCAACAAAAGCAATACCTAAAGGTAGGGGGTTGGGATGTTTGAATGGTGTGATTTGCGTGTTGATTTTTGCCAATTTTCTGATGCATACAATGACATAGAGTTCGTGTATTTTAATTAAGAGGATAGTAGCACAAGTGTTGTCTCGGTGCTATCCTTACATCGCCGCAACGGGTTAGTGAGTAAGCATTTGAAAGCCTGGTTGTGCACACCACGTGTCTGATTGAAAATTATGCTTGCGCACTTTAGGATCATTCACTTTGCATGTGCATTTAAACCATGGTATCGGAATAAAAACCCTGGATGCATAGCACTTGTTTTCAATGACAATGACCCACGCTTGAGTGTGGAAAGGCATCCTAAGCCGTAAGATAGACGTTTGTTTCTTGGGGGACTATTTAGTAAGGACACATGGGACTGTTTAGTAAGGACACATGGTATCTCTTGGAAACTTTCAAAATGAAGAGTGGAGTTTGTTCGTTTGTTTTATATGTTGAGCAGCGCATCAAGAGGCTAATCCCTGCGATGTAGGAGAGCTGCAGTGGGGCCGCGGTGTTTCCACTGAGAGGTTACCTCCCATGTATGTAATTATTGTGGTATTTATTGCCAATGTGTATGGGTTCTCCCTCTGTGGAGTTTATAGAAAGGGAAACATTGGACTACAAAACTACAAAGCTATAAACACATAGATTAGGCTTTAGGACAGTTTGTCCTTTAGCAAAGTAGATTGACGCTCCTGGTCCGCGAGGCTGTGAGAGTGTGTTTGTTTGTTATGAGTATGAGGTTCAGCTAGTGCCATAGCCAGTGCTGGCCCATTTGAGTTCCCATCAGTGGTGCGTCTACCGGGAGCTACCAACAAGTGGTGATTCTCGAATCTAGGGTTTTGAGGGACCAAAAAGTTGGTTTATGTTCTTTGACAAGGACCGTCAAGCCGAAATACACAAAGAAGAACGTGCTGAGAGGGCTAGACGGTGGTTGGAGATTGTAAGTCGCTATTCTCCTTAAAGGAGTAGCCCGATACGCATAAGAGGTAGTGGTCTTAGTAACCCAACTGTTGCACATAGTCCTTTAGGTGTAGGAGGAAGCGTAAGTTCTTCCTCTATTCTACCAAGTCAACCCACTTCAAGTGGGGGTGTGATTCCATCAGTCCAAACTCCTATTGTCAATCCGATTGTCGTCATGGCACAACCCATTGCAATTCCTGCAAGGACGTCAGATTTGCCAGGTTTAGGAGTTCCTTTGCCCATCTTTAATGGGCTAGCCGAAGAAGATGCAGAGTTTCACATTTGTGAATTCCAAAGATTAATGTTTAATTACCGTATCCAAGATAAGGGACATCTCATGATGTTCTTTAGTATGACGTTAAAAGGAAGGGCTGCGTTATGGTATCATAGTATAGAGACTGGAACCATCACCACAATCGACCAATTTTATGCAGCTTTCCGAGGAAAATATGCCCTTGAAAGAGGTGGCCAATACTAGTTGCGTGTTTTGAATGTAACATGCCAAGACCCCCATGAGAATGTGAAAGCCTATGCCAAGAAGCTTAAGGAAGTGTTTCGTAAGTTACAAACTTACATTCCCATTTTGCCGGCTTCCCAATTGCAATACTTCTTGCATGGATTGGATTTCAATATTCAGGTATAATTGAGCAGTGTGGCTTTGGCTGATATAGACACCGCCATCGCGCGGGCAGAAGGAGTAGAGTCACTATTACAAACGGCCTACTTCTCTCTCGAATAAATCTTAATGCGGGTCTAGTACTTAGAGAAAATTTACCATTGATAAATGGAAGTCAAGGGATGCCTATGAATAACCCTAATGGGAGAGGAAGCATGGTTCAAAATGTACATTTGCCGCTAGCTCCTCCCAGTGTGACTATGCCTATGGCTAGTCAGTTGGCTCCACCAAATGTTGGAGGCCAAGTTTCGAACCCTAATGTTGTTCCTGTGAGTCAACAACCAATGCCCAATCAAATTGTCAGGCCAATGGAACGACCGTTAGACGATCAAGGCTATGAGTCGAGTGCATCTAATGTCCTTGGCGAAGTTAAGGACATGATAAAGCACTACACTAACATGATTTCTGAACAATATCGGCAAATAACTGTTGACGTCAATTTCCTGAAGAAGCAGTAGAATCTGATAGGGAGTCGATACCCTGAAGAGTGTGGATCCTCAAGATTTAGCTGTAAGTGGTGTGGTGGACAATATTTCCCTAGAAATTGTCCAAATTTTAAATGTGATATTTGTGGGAAGTCAGGCCATTTAGCTGCTACTTGTTGGAGTAAGATTAGTTCCCTCCAACAAGGGAGTAAACAGCCAGGTCCAGTTAATCATAGAGCGCAAGGTAGTAACCTCCAGCAAAATGATGGACCAAGACAAATATTGCAAAGGGGAAAGAACACTATAGAAGATTTGCCACAAGGCAATGGAGTCAGCCTTATCGAGGCTGTACGTGTCAATGATGTTGAAATCTCTAACCTAAGAGCCATGACAAGAGGCCAAAAGGCTAAAGAGGTTGACAGAGATAATGCAAAATCGGCCGAGGGAAACCCTAAGCAAGGGGATAAAGGGACGCAAGTCCTGAATCTTGGCGTGGAAGGTGGACCTCTAAGGCTGGTTGACAAAAAACTCAATCCTAAGAAGGATGAGGAAGTGCCAAGAAAGAAGGCAAGAGCTAAAAGAGAAGCACCAAAGTCGGTCCCGAGACCAAAAGAAAGAATGGTTTGGCGAGAAAAGAGAGATTTTGCTACCTATCATGATTTTGATTTAGCAAGTTCTCTTTGCGAAGTTAAACCAGATTTAAACCCCTTACAGTTGATTAAACTATCTCCAGGAGTATGCAAGGAATTCAAGAAGATCCTGTATATTAGGTATATTGTAGAATCTTTGGGCATAGCACGAGTAGGGGAAGATTGGTTTGATCATGCCGAAAAGAATTGCCCTAGGGTTCTAGCATATGTGGGAGCAGTCGGTTAGTGACTCGCTTTGGTCCTTTTATCAGATTATGCCAGGCCTACTCCTTGTGGATTTCATGCCTTGGTTTTGTTAGGGGTAGGGTGCACATTGTGCTGTGTTCTAATATGTATCTATTTTGTATCAGCTTGATTCTTCCTTTGGTTGTTTTGTGCAGATCTGTTGTGGGATTCGACGAGCTGAGTTGCCCTATCCAGTGGTCGCCAATGAGAGCGGAGTTTTGAGCCCGAGATGTGCCTAAAATTTGCCAAAAAATCCGAAATTGAGGGGAGAAATATTTAACATCGAAGGCGGTGGTTGTAGCTAGGACGATTTTAAGCACCAAGTGAAAGACGGCTTTTAAAAGGCACCCGAGTGACACTTGTGGATTTTTTATAATTTTTTCGACTGCCGTGCGGGATGCTAGGAGCTGCCAGACAGTGCGGGATGTCAAGACAGACACACAGGGTTTTTCATAGGCTGAATCAAAGCCCGGACGAAGAGGCAAAAAATGGGCAAGATACGAAAGCATGGACACAACTAGGACCAAAGGGGGGGTGCCCTTTGGGACCTTTGAGCAACCTATCTAACCTATCTAACCGATGATACTCGGCAAGTTCTCCCTCTTGGCGGTGATGCTATCGCCGGTCTTCGCGCGAGATATGGCTGTCTGGATGAAGAGAACATAATCTAGTCTTTCTCTCTCCTCCCTCTCTCTCTTCCCTCTGGGCTGTTCATGTGTATCATCTTGAAGGAGGAACCGGGGAGAGAGAATGAAGAAAGTGGTGATGGAAATTGATGGAGATGCTGAAGATTGAAGTGCAGCATTAGATTGAGAGCAATGGAGGCTCCGTCTACTGGTTATGCAATCATTCAAGGTGTCTTGGGTCATGTAAAAATACGGTATGACCATATTTATGAAGAAAATGAAGAATTTTTGATAGTTTATGATGATAATTATGTTCTTATTAGATGGAAATTTATTTGAGTGCTGGTTGCATTATGAGTAATTGCTTTTTATTAGAAAATTTTGGTTTTGCAATGATTTACACGCTCTATTTAATTTTCATAAACTCGAAATACTATTTTTTAGTGGTAAAATGGTAGTTTTTCCGTTTCGGGTGGGTAAAATCTGTTCCCATGGGGGAAATATGGAAGATAAATTGAATGTTAGTATGCTGAAGTGATTGAAACAAGAAAAACCAAAAAATAGCATATTTTATTGCCAAATAAATCAAAAAAATAGAGAAAATAAGAGAAAAAATAGAAATACATCTTGGAAAAATAAGAAAAAATATAGGAAATATTTGTGGATGTGTGGTAGTGGCAAAGCATGAGGTTTGGCCTCAATTTTTCCTATCTCCTTGTCAAAGTTTGTGATTTATCGCTTTTTATACATCAAAACTATTGAGATGACAAGCTCAACACATGCGGACATTGATGATGGACCGCCTGGTTAGATGGGTCCACACGTCTACACTTAGCACATCGGTGGTCATTATGACTCTCACATGGCCACTGACTCATTACTTATTATATTCAGGTTGTTACACCTATTTACAACTGGCATAGTTATAGTGCCAGTCGACTAGTGTAGTTCCTTATGCATTGTTTGACTTAGTAAGTCACTTTCCTTTAAGTTGTATCGTATCTATACTTTGTGTACATTGTAAAGAATGGAAGAAGAAGAAAAAACTAGCAAGAAAACGTTTTGGCCTCTATCTCTCTTCTTGTCTCTTGAGTGAGCTTCTCCTTGTGCATTCTACGTGTGTTCCGCGCAGCATCTTGAGCAAGTTCCCCCACCACGTGATTCTTGACATGGTATCAGAGCAGCGCCACTGAGAGAGGCTGATTTCGAAGGCTGAAGTGAAGGAGAAGAAGCAATGTTTGAGCAAACAAGCCACGAGTAAGAAGCTCTCCCATCCTTCCACTCTTTCTCTTGGATAGTGCCTGTGAAGGCACCAGAGCAAAAATCTCAGATTGTAGTGAGATTTGGTATGCACGAAGATCGATGTGTATTCTACAGATGAGTCCTTTGGGGCTTTCCCGCAGTTATTTTGGGCATTTGAGGGCTGTTTCAGGCCCCGTTTTAGAGCCGCAAGGTTACGGACAACAGTTTTAGGATACACTGTGATTTCAGCTGTTTTGACCGAAAGTGGGTGCACATGTTACAGATTGCAAATTTGTAATTCTTGAGGTGTTTTCAGGAAGCAAACATAAGGTTTATCTACAAACAGGTTGCAGATTGCATGTATTGTTGATGAGCAGACAGTGAAAAAGGCTGTCTGGTGTATTGCTGTGCACTACAGGTCAAGGATTGCATAAGATTTGCTTGCTGTTTGGTATTAGTTTTGTGATAATGGTAGAGAATAGTGGAATCCCTATCATTGAGAAGCTCGACAAGAACAACTACCCTTCATGGAAGTTCCGTGTTACGAACTTCCTTATTGGAAAAGGCCTCTATGAGTTTGTTTCAGGTGAAGAAAAGGAGCCAGAGGTGAGTGATCCTCCAACTGCAGAAGAGATAAAGGCACGAAAGGAATGGAATGCAAAAGACAAGAATGTCATGTATTGGTTGTCTGCAGTAATTGACAATACTATGTTGGGACATATTAGAAATGCAGAGAATTCATATGCAGCTTAGACCATACTTGAAAGTATGTTTTCCATAAATACAAAGGCATGAAAGATTCAACTTAAGCAAGAGTTGAATACATTGAAGAAAGGGAAGATGTCTATAAATGAGTATGCACTAAAGGTAAGGAGCATTGTAGATGCATTGGCAACGATTGATGCAATGCCCGATGATGATGATTTGGTGTCATCTACCTGTTGAGATATCGAGCTCCACTCGTGATACACCAGGGTGACCGTTGAGTACTTATGTCACCGACTTGTCAGTTGCAGATGCGGTTGGTACACTGCCGATGAATAATAGCTACATGATAGCTATCATTATCTACTCGAGTTCGTGGCTCAGTTAGTATGCCACCTTAGTTAGTTGAGTTTGGTTTGAGACCCATACATAGGGTTCTTCTATTTCTTTGTACGAGAGTTGTTTTGGCTTACACAACTAAGAAGAGGAAAACTGTTTTCAGCCTCCACCCTTGTGTGTCTTCCCCATTGTGCAAGCAAGAAAGCTTCAAGCGAGACTCCTTCCTTCTCTCCCACAATCTTGACATGGTATCAGAGCCTTGTTCGTGGTAAGGAGCTCAAGAAAGCAAGCCAAGCTCGCGGTGGTCTGGTAAGAGGAGCAGTGTTGCTTTCATTTTCTGTTTTGGGAGTAGATCTCTGCAGGTAGCACAGCCGGAAAGTGCAGGAGTGCATTGTCTCAGGTTGAGACGCCCTTCGCGGTGAAGCAAGAGGGCACAATATGTTGCGGGAAAGAGCTTTAGCTCTTGGCGACCCTGTTTTTTTGATTTGAGGCCATTTCGGGGCCTGTTTTGGAGGCGGAAGTTTTCTGCACGCACTCAGAAAAAGGCTCAGTTTTATGCTGTTCAGCCACTGTTCTACAGGTCGGTGAAAAGTTACTGTAGAAATTGCATCGTATGCTTGTGCACAGAGACATTGGGAGTTTCAGAATCATCCTTGGTTCCTGTTTATGCAAAATCGTCACTAGGAAGTGACTGTGTGGTCAAATACCACTTTCGCCAGTTTTGCAGATTTGCCCTTGTGAGGGTGAAGCTGAGTTTTTGCAGTGACAGAATTTTTTCGCAGTGTTCTGTAATGGCATCTGATTCTCTTTCACAGATTGTCACTGAAAAGCTTGACAAGAACAACTTCCAAGCATGGAAGTTTAGAATGACGAATTTCCTTATGGGAAAAGGATATTGGGAATTTGTTGCAGGAAATGAAGAAGAACCAATTCTTCCTGATGTTCCCAATCAACAGCAAATGCAGGCATTCAAAACATGGCATGAGAGAGCCAGGAAAGTTATGTATTGGCTGTCTATCAGTATTTCAGACTCTATGATTGTGCATATTCAGGATGCAAGTACGCCAAAGGAGGCATGGGATACTTTGTCAAAAATGTACAGCACAAATACGCAAGCCAGGAAAATGCAGCTCAAGCAAGAGTTGCATAATGTGCAAAGAGAAAGTATGAGCATCAACGACTACCACATGAAGGTGAAGAAGATTGCAGATGCACTTGCTTCCATTGGGTCGCCAGTGGAAGATGATGATTTAGTTTCCGTGACCTTGAATGGTCTAGGAAAGGATTATGCGCAGTTTCGGACATCCATTTCCGTCCGTGAAAGATTTCCTGATTTTGAGGAGTTGATTGCTCTTCTAATTTCTGAGGAGCAGAGAAATGGTGGTGCATCTTCTTCAGGAGGAACTTCAAAAGAAGCTGTCTTCTACTCAAATGTTGGAAGAGGTAGAGGCAGAGGTAGAGGAGGCCGATTTGGAGGCCGTGGTAGAAATCAAAATATGCAGCAAACTCAAGAAAACCAGTCCTATGGAGGAGGACGTGGTAACTCTAGAGGCAGGGGGAGCCAAAGAGGTCGTGGTGGATGGCAAAGAGGCCAAAATGCAAACAGTAATGTTGAATGCTACTACTGTGGTAAAATGGGTCATATGGCTAAAGACTGCTATAAAAAGCAGAATGACATCATGAATGGAAAACTGCAACAAGGGAATTATGCATCTTCTAGTAGACAGGGTGATGACAGAAATGAGCACTTGTTTATGGTGCAGCACATGAACAATTCTATGACAAGTGCAGAAGAAAGCAATGATGTATGGTATGTTGACTCAGGTGCATCAAACCACATGACAGGTCATGTAGAATGGATGAGGATGCAAGGAAAATGGAAAAACCAGGATTTGTGGAGACTGGTGATGATACTGCACATCCTATTGTGCAGATTGGAAAAATTCCCTTGTCTATGCAGGATGGGAAAAAGAAATACCTATCCGATGTATTTCATGTCCCGAATATCACCAAGAATCTGGTTTCTGTTGGTCAAATGGTTGAACAGGGCTTGCAGGTCAGATTTAATCCTCATGGATGCTTTGTTGAGGATATGAAAAATAAAGGTCGCTTGATAGCAAAAGGAAAGAAGAAGGGCAGAATGTTTACATTGGATGCAGACATGCCTGAATTGAGTGCAGCAATGTTTGCACATGGGACCGGTGTAGTTGCAGATATTGATATCTGGCATAAACGCATTGGTCATGTTAATGTACAGCGACTTAATTCAATGCAGGCCCAAAATATTGTTGCAGGTTTGCCGAAATTCAAGGTTGCAGAAATGCATAAGGTATGTGAAGCCTGTCAGTTTGGAAAACAGGCAAGGAAACCATTTCCTAGACATGTTCAAGAGAGTGAGAAGCCATTGGAATTAATCCACTCTGATGTGTGGACAACTAAAGCTGCATCTCTTGGAGGCTGTCATTATTTTGTCAGTTTTATTGATGACTATAGCAGAAAAGTTTGGGTGTATTTTATGAAAAAGAAAAGTGAAGTTTTTGGGCATTTCAAAACTCTTAAAGCGATGGTTGAAAAAGAAACAGGCCTGCAGATAAAATGCCTAAGGTCAGATGGAGGGGGAGAGTACCTCTCAAATGAGTTTGCAAGGTTCCTGCAGGAGCATGGCATAAAGCAGCAATATTCATGCAGTCATACCCCACAACAAAATGGAATTGCAGAAAGAAAAAACATGCATATTGGAGAGGTATCTCGTGCCATGCTAAATGAAAAAGACTTGCCAGATTTTTATTGGGCTGAAGCAGTTGCTACAGCAGTCTACATAATGAACAGGACACCCACTGCAGCAATACATGGAATGACTCCAGAGGAGAGGTATACTGGTAGGAAACCAGATATTTCTCATTTGAAAATTTTTGGTTGCATTGCCTATGTACATGTGCCAGATGAGCTGAGATCCAAGCTGGATCCAAAAGCTGAGAAGTGCATCTTTATTGGTTACTCTCTGCAGCAAAAAGGGTATAGATGCTATAACCCTTCTACTCGTAAGTTTACAGTGAGCAGAGATGTTGTTTTTGATGAGATGAGTAGCTAGTATAAACCAGTAAATGTGATTGATGATGTAGATGCACAAAATGGTAATGCTGCACAAAATTCACAGCAGCAGTCACAAAATATTAGTGGACCTGGAGCATCCTCTAGTAGTGGTTCACATTCTTCGCCATGGACAGGCAGATTGAGATCAGGAGAATCTTCTCAAAGTAATGCAGATAGTGGTATGCAGGTATCACGAAAAGGAAAAGAGAAGGTTGATCAGCCCATGTTTGATGTGAATGCAGGTCACTCTTATGTGGATGGTGAATCCAGTGGCTCAGAACAGAGCATTGATGATGAGTTGGGTATTCCTTCTATTGTTACACCTGGAGTAAGGAAGACCAGGGATGTTTTGAGAGCACCTGGGAGTGAACCTACTTTGCGCAGGTCTACGAGAGCTAGGTATCCTGTGGATAGGCTGAAATATGATGGATTTACAGCCATTCACTATGCATATATGGTCAAAGTGATACAGGAACCAGAACCCACATCTTTTGAGCAAGCCATGGAAAAAGAAAAATGGGAGAAAGCCATGGATGAAGAAATGGATGCCTTGGAAGCTAATGCTACATGGGAATTGGTACCTTTGCCTAAAGGTAAAAATGTAATTGGCTGTAAGTGGGTTTATAAGGTGAAGCACAATGCAGATGGTTCTGTGAACAGATACAAGGCAAGATTAGTAGTCAAGGGGTATGCACAAACATATGGCATTGACTATGAAGAAACATTCAGTCCAGTTGCAAGGATGGCAACTGTAAGAGCAGTCATTGCTATGGCTGCATCAAAGGGATGGTCTTTACATCAGCTGGATGTAAAGAATGCCTTCTTGCATGGTGATTTGCAAGAAGAGGTCTATATGGAGCAGCCACCAGGTTATGTGCATGCTGTTCATCCTGAGTTTGTTTGCAGGTTGAAGAAAGCCTTGTATGGCTTGAAGCAAGCACCTAGAGCATGGTCTGACAAGATAGGACAGTATCTTGTCACCATTGGCTTTCAGATTTCCAAGGCAGATTTCTCACTTTATGTGAGAAAAACAGAGAAAGGTATTATGCTACTTGTCATTTATGTTGATGATTTGATTATGACAGGTGACAGTGATGAAGATATCCTTCATGTGAAAATGCTATTGAAGCAGAAGTTTGAGATGAAGGATTTGGGAGAGCTGCGTTATTTCTTGGGCATTGAGGTGATTAGATCACCAAGTGGGATACAGCTCTTGCAGAGGCAATATGGATTGGACATGCTGTCCAAATATGGGATGATAGGCTGCAAGCCTATTTCAGTTCCTTTGGAGCAGAATGTGAAGCTGAGCGCAGATGCAAGTGAGCTTCTGGAAGACCCTACTATGTACAGACGCATAGTAGGAAGCTTGATTTATATGACTATTACCAGGCCAGATTTGAGCTATGCTGTTGGATTGGTAAGTCAGTTTATGCAGGCTCCAAGGAAACCACATTTGGATGCGGCTAGATGCATACTCAGGTATGTGAAGTCCACATTGCAGTATGGACTATTTTATGAGACTGGGGTTTAGATACAGTTGCATGGATACACTGATGCTGATTGGGCTGGTAGTATTTCTGATAGACGATCTACCAGTGGATATGTGTTCTCTTTTGGGAGTGCTGCAGTCACTTGGAGCAGCAAGAAACAGCCTACAGTTGCCTTGTCGAGCACAGAGGCTGAGTACAGGGGTGCAGCAATGGCTGCATGTGAGGTAGCTTGGTTGCATAAGCTACTTTATGATATGCATCAGTCTACAGATGGGCCAGTTGTCATTTATTGTGACAACATGAGTAGTATACACTTGGCAAATAACCCAGTCTATCATGCTAGAACAAAGCACATTGAGGTGCATTATCACTATGTGTGAGAGAGGGTTTTACTAGGTCTTATTGATCTAGTTTATGTCAGCACAGAGGATCAGGTAGCTGACATATTCACGAAGGCATTGGGCGCAGAGAAGCTGCGCAAGTTCAGAGACCTGCTTGGTGTGCAGGAATTGGGATTGAGCTCGAGGGGGAGTGTTGAGATATCGAGCTCCACTCGTGATACGCCAGGGTGACCGTTGAGTACTTATGTCACCGACTTGTCAGTTGCAGACGCGGTTGGTACACTGCCGATGAATAATAGCTACATGATAGCTATCCTTATCTACTCGAGTTCGTGGCTCAGTTAGTATGCCACCTTAGTTAGTTGAGTTTGGTTTGAGACCCATACATAGGGTTCTTCTATTTCTTTGTACGAGAGTTCTTTTGGCTTACACAACTAAGAAGAGGAAAACTGTTTTCAGCCTCCACCCTTGTGTGTCTTCCCCATTGTGCAAGCAAGAAAGCTTCAAGCGAGACTCCTTCCTTCTCTCCCACAATCTTGACACTACCTTGGGTGGACTTAATAATGAAAAGGCTTGGAAGTCTTTTGTAACTTCCGTATATGTCAGAAATCCATTTCCAGATTTTGATGAGTTGGTCTCCCTTATGATCACTGAAGAGATCAACATGCAGAGTGAGACATCTGAAAGAAGTGGTGAATAGGTCCAAGCTTTCTACTCCAGTTCAGGAATGGGACGTGTCAGGTTCTCTTCAAGAGGCCGTGATACAGGACGTGGTAGTGACAACCAGCAAAACAGATTGAAGCAGCAATTTGGCGATATGTAGGTTTCAGGAAGTTGTGGTAACTTTAGAGGTAGGGGGAGCTTTAGAGTAAGAGGTGGATGGCAGAATAGAGGTTCTAACAACTCTGGTATTGTATGTCACTACTGTGGCAAAACAAGTCATATTGCAGCGCAATGTTATGCTAAGAAAGATGATATTCACAGTGGTAAGTTGCAGCAAGGAAATTATGCATCGTCTTCACGACAGAATGAAGACAAAAATGAATGTCTGTTTGTTCTGCAGCATATGCTGAATGCTATTACAGGAAAGGGAACACATGATGATGTTTGGTATGTTGGTTCAGGTGCATCCAATCATATGATCAGCCATGCAGAATGGTTTGGAGAGATGCAGGATTTTCAAAATGCAGGCTATGTGCAGACGGGTGATGATTCATGCCACCCAATTTCACACATTGGAAAAGTTTCCTTGTCCTTGCATGATGGTAAGACAAAGAGTCTTTTAGATGTATTACATGTGCCATCTATTATAAAGAACTTGGTGTTAGTCAGTCAAGTGGTAGAGCAAGGGTTGCAAGTCAAATTTAATGCAAAGGGCTGCTTTGTAGAAGACTTCAATGACAAGTGTAGGTTGGTAGCAAAGGGAAGTAGAGTTGGACGTATGTTTACTCTGGATGCTGGAATTCCTACTATGAATGCTACTATGTATGCTAAAGGAAAAGGTGTTGTTTGCAGATATTGAAAATTGGCACAAATGCATTGGACATACAAATGTACAAAGGCTGAAATTAATGTAGTCCAAAGGGTTGGTTACAGGTTTGCCTACATTTAGAGTTGCAGAATTTCATAAGATATGCGAAGCATGTCAGTTTGGTGAGCAGGCAAGACAACCCTTTTCACATGATAGAGATGTAAGCAGAAATATCCTTGATGTTGTGCATACAGACATTTGGGGGCCTACATGAAATGTATCTCTTGGAGGCAGTTCATACTTTGTCACATTCATTGATGATTGTTTTAGAAAGTTGTGGGTATATTTCATGAAGGAAAAGAGTGAAGCGTTTGAGAACTTTAGAACTTTCAAGGCTGCAGTTGAAAGAGAAACATGCTTGAAAGTAAAGTGCTTGAGGATAAATGGAGGGGGAGAGTACCTCTCGAATGAATTCAGTGATTTTCTGAGGTCTCATGGGATAAAGAGATAGTTCACATGCAGGTATACCCCACAGTAAAATGGGGTTGCAGAAAGGAAAAACAGGCATATTGCAGAAGTTGCACGTGCCTTGATGGCTGAAAAGAATATGCCTAAGCATTATTGGTCTGAGGCTATTCATACTGCTGTTTATATTATGAATAGAACTCTCACAGCTGCAGTTCATGGGATGACTCCTGAAGAATGCTTTACTGGCAAGAAGTATGATGTATCACACTTGAAGGTATTTGGCTATGTTGCATACGTTCATGTGCCAGATGAGCTACGGAAGAAGCTTGATCCAAAGGCAGAAAAATGTGTTTTTATTGGATACTCTTTAGAACAGAAAGGGTATCGTTGTTATAACCTTGTCACATGCAAGTTCAGAGTGAGTAAGGATGCCATCTTTGATGAAATCAGTAGTTGGTATGCATCTAGTGGTGATGCATTGGATGATGATGATGATGATGATCATGACACTCATGTGCATGCTAAAAAGCAAGAATCACGGACTCTTAGTGGACCAGAGACATCATCTGGTAGTCCTTGGTGTGGGAGACTAAGGAGTAGCTCTACATCTTCAGGTGCATCTAGTAGCACTACAGGTAAAGACAAAGGAAAGAATAAAGTGTCAGATGGCATTGATGCATTTCTTGATGGAGACTCCAGTGGCTCAGAGACCTTGGATGACGAGCTTGGCATTCCTTCAGTGAGGACTCCAGGTATGCAGAGAGCACGCATCAATGCAAAGACTCCATTGAGTGATCCAGTGGTACGCAGGTCTAGCAGGGTCGGATACCCTGTTAAAAGATTTGGTTTTGAAGGTTATGTAGCTCACCATTATGCTTATATGGTGAAACTAGTTGAGGATTTTGAGCCCACATGTTTTGAGGAGGCTGTTGGTCATTCTCATTGGGATGCAGCAATGGATGAGGAGATGGCTACATTAGAGGCCAATAAGACTTGGGATCTAGTATCATTGCTGAAGGGCAAGAAAGCTATTGTATTAAGCACAATACAAATGGTTCTATTAGGAGGTACAAAGCTAGGTTGGTTGCAAAAGGCTATGCCCAGACATATGGCATAGATTATGAAGAAACCTTCAGTCCAGTTGCTAGGATAGCAACTGTTAGATGTGTGATTGCTTTGGCAGTAGCCACCAAAGGTTGGAGGTTGCAGCAAATGGATGTGAAGAATGCCTTCTTGCATGGTGATTTGCAGGAAGAAGTGTATATGGATCAACCAGCAGGTTATGAAGATTTAGAACATCCCACGTATGTGTGCAGGTTGAAGAAGGCACTCTATGGGATCAATCAAGCACCTAGAGCATGGTCTGACAAAATCAGAGTGTATCTTGTCAATATTGAATTTTATGTTTCTGATGGTGATCACTCACTTTATGTGAGAAAGGGAGATACATGTTTGGTCATCATAGTCATCTATGTGGATGACTTGATTATTACAAGTGATAGTGATAGTGGGACTATTGAAGTCAAGGATTTTTTGAAGAAGAAGTTTGAGACGAAGGATTTAGGTGAGCTAAGGTACTTCCTTGGCATTGAGGTGATCAGATGTGATGATGGTATATGGCTGTCCCAAAGACAGTATGGCTTGGATATGTTGTCCAAGTATGGTATGACAACATGCAAACCACTTTCATTCCCGTTGGAGTAGAATGTAAAGTTGAGTGCTGATGTTGGGGATGAGATAGAAGACCCTACTATGTTTAGGAGGATAGTGGGGAGTTTGATCTACATGACATTACAAGGCCAGACTTGAGCTACGCTGTTGGTCTTGTGAGTCAGTTTATGCAAGTACCTAGAAAGCCACATTTGGATGCAGTTAGACGCATATTGAGATATGTGAAGTCCACATTACATTATGGACTTTCTATGAGGCAGGTACAGATGTACAGGTGTTTGGATACATAGATGTAGATTGGGCTGGTAGTATGTTTGATAGAAGATCTACCAACGGATACATGTTCTCTCTTGGTAGTGCAGTAGTTGCTTGGAGCAGCAAAAAGCAATCTACAGTTGCTTTGTCGAGTACAGAGGCTGAGTATAGAGATGCTGCTGAGGTAGTATGGCTACAAAAGTTAATGGCTGATTTGGATGTGCATGTGGAAGGTCTAGTTGTTGTCATTTATTGTGACAACATGAGCAGTATACAGTTGGCTAGGAACCCTGTGTTCCATGCCAGGACAATACATATTGAGGTACACTACCACTTTGTGAGAGAGAAGGTACTAGCAGGTGAGATTGACTTGGTGTATGTCAGCACACAGGATTAGATAGCTGACATCTTCACGAAGGCATTGGGTACAGAGAAGCTTCAAAAGTTTCGAAGCTTACTTGGAGTTGCAGAGATGCAGTTGAGCTTGAGGGGGAGTCTTGAGATGACAAGCTTAACACATGCGGACATTGATGATGGACCGCCTAGTTAGATGTGTCCACACATCTACACTTAGCATGTCGGTAGTCATTATGACTCTCACATGGCCACTGACTCATTACTTATTATATTCAGGTTGTTACACCTATTTACAGCTGGCATAGTTATAGCACCAGTCGACTAGTGTAGTCGGTTATGCATTGTTTGACTTAGTAGGTCACTTTCCTTTATGTTGTATTTTATCTATACTTTGTGTACATTGTAAAGAGTGGAAGAAGAAGAAAAAACCAGCAAGAAAATGTTTTGGCCTCCATCTCTCTTCTTGTCTCTTGAGTGAGCTTCTCCTTGTGCATTCTGTGTGTGTTCGGCGTAGCATCTTGAGAAAGTGCCCCCACCACGCGATTCTTGACTAAAACATGACAAAATGAACCTCTACACCTATGCAACGAAAGCAATACCTAAACGTAGGGGGTTGGGATGTTTGAATGGTGTGATTTGCGTGCTGATTGTTGCTGATTTTCTGATGCATACCATGACATAGAGTTTGTGTATTTTAATTAAGAGGATAGTAGCATGAGTGTTGTCTTGGTGCTATCCTTACATCACCGCAACAGGTTAGTGAGTAAGCATTTGAAAGCCTGGTTGTGCACACCACGTGTCTGATTGAAAATTATATTTGTGCACTTTAGGATCGTTTCACTTTGCATGTGCATTTAAACCATGGTATTGGAATAAAAACCCTAGATGCATAGCACCTGTTTTCAATGACAATGACCCACACTTGAGTGTGGAAAGGCATTCTAAGTCGTAGGATAGACGTTTGTTTCTTGGGGGACTATTTAGTAAGGACATATGGTATCTCCTGGAAACTTTCAAAATGAAGAGTGGAGTTTGTTCGTTTGTTTTATATGTTGAGCAGCACATCAAGGGGCTAATCCCTGCGATGTAGGAGAGTTGCAGTGGGGCCGCGATGTTTCCACCGAGAAGTTACCTCCCATGTATGTAATTATTGTGGTATTTATTGCCAATGTGTATGGGTTCTCCCTCTGTGGAGTTTATAGAAAGGGAAACGTTGGACTACAAAATTACAAAGCTATAAACGCATAGATTAGGCTTTAGGACAGTTCGTCCTTTAGTAGGAGATTGACACTCTTGGTCCACGAGGCCATGAGGGTGCGTTTGTCTGTTATGAGTATGAGGTCCAGCTAGTGCCATAGCCAGTGCCAGCCTATTTGAGGTCCCATCAATATACATGTGTTCTTGGAATTCACTATGCAAGAAGGTATTCTTAACATCCATTTGCTTCAAAATCTAACCTTTGGCTACTGCCAAGGCAATCACGCATCTCACAGTTGCCATTCTAGCAATTGGACTGAATGTCTTTTCATAATCTATGCCATATGTTTGAGTATAAACTTTTGCAACCGGCCTAGCCTTATAGTTGCTAATTGAACCATCTGCATTATGCTTGACTTTGTAAATCCACTTAGAGCCAATATCTTTCTTACCCTTAGGAAAGGGTACCAAATCCCAAGTCTTATTGGCTTCTAATGCAACCACCTCCTCATTCATTCTTGCATCCCAATGAGCATGGCCAATAGCATCCTCAAAACAAGTGGGCTCAATATCCTTAACTACCTTTACCATATAAGCACAATGGTGAGCTGCAAAATCTTCAAAACCAAATATTTTAATAGGGTATCTAACCCTGCTAGCCTACATACCACTGAATCACTTAGTGGAGTCTTTATATTACTATGTGCTCTCTGTACACTTGGTGTCCTGACTGAAGGAATACCAAGCTCATCATCCAAACTCTTTGAACCACTAAAATCTCCATCAAATCCCAAATGACTAGTAGATGGATTATTACCATCCAACACTTTCTTCTTTCCTTTGTCTTTACCTACAACACTTGTAAATCCACCTAAAGATGTGGGGCTACTCCTTAGTCTCCCAGTCCAAGGGTTATTAACTGTAGGTGTAGTATTAGATGATGTTTTTGGTCCATTAAGGCTCCACAATTCTTGCATTTCTTTCTGCACATAGCTATCATGGTCATTATCTTCATCTAATACATCACTACTAGATGCATACCAACTACTCATCTCATAAAAAATACGTCCTTGCTCACTCTAAACTCACCTTTGATGACAGGGTTATAACAATGATACTCTTTCCGCTCTAAAGAGTATCCAATAAAAATACATTATTTAGCCTTTAGATCAAGCTTCTTTCACAGCTCATCTAGCACATGAACATACACAATACAATCAAACACTTTTAAGTGTGACACATCGGGCTTCTTGCCTATAAAGCATTCTTCGAGGGTCACCCCATGAATTGCAGCTACTGTGGGAGTTCTATTCATAATATAGATAATATTATGAACAACTTCAAACCAAAAATATTTTGGTATATCCTTTTTAACCATCAATGCTCGTGCAACTTCTGCAATATGTCTATTTTTCTTTCTCCGATCCCATTTTGGAGTGGGGTATACGTGCAAATAAACTGCCTTTTTATTCCACGAGACCTCAAGAAACCACTAAACTCATTAGAGAGGTACTCTCCCCTCCATCTAATCTCAAGCACTTAATTTTCAAGTTTATTTCTATTTCAATAGCTGCCTTGACAAATTTGAAGTGCTCAAATACATCACTATTTTTCTTCATAAAGTATACCCATAACTTCCTTGAGTAATAATCAATAAACATGACAAAGTATTTGCTGCTATGCCAAGAGATACATTCTGTGTAGGCTCCCAAACATCTACATGCACAACATCAAGTACAGTTTTGCTCACATTTCTATCATGTAAAAAGAGTTGTCTTACCTACTTACCAAACTGGCATGCTTCACACACTTTATGAAATTCTACAACTCTAAAGGTAGGCAATCTTGTAACCAATCCTTTGGATCTGCATTAATTTCAGTCTTTGCACATTTGCATGTCCAATATATTTATGCCATATTTCAATGTCTACAATAGCCACTCCTTTTCCTTTAGCAATACATAGCATTATTCATTGCAGGAATTCTAGCATCTAAAGTGAACATGCTGCCAACTCTACTTCCTTTTGTGACTAACTTGCACTTATCATTAAAGTCTTTTACAAAACAACCTTTTACATTAAATCAAACTTGCAACCCTTGCTCTACCATTTGGCCAATAGACAATAAATTCTTTTTGATTGATGGCACATGTAATACATTTGACAGACTCTTTGTCTAGCCATCATACAAGGACAAGGAAACATTTTCAATGTGTGAAATTGGGTTGCATGAATCATCACCCGTCTGCACATAACCTAGATTTTGCAAGTCTTGCATCTCTTCAAACCATTCAATATGACTAGTCATATGATTAGATGCACCTAAATCAACATACCATACATCATCATGTGTCCCTTTTCTCGTAATAGCATTTATCATATGCTGCATAACAAACAAATGCTCATTGTTGTCTTCATTCTATCATAAAGATGATGCATAGTTTCCTTATTGTAATTTACTTGGATATCATCCTTCTTAGCATGATAGTGAGCTGTAATATGACCTATTTTGCTAGAATAATGGCAAATAATAGCGAAATTTTTAGAACCTCTCTTTTGCCATCCACCTCTTCTTCTAGAGCTCCCCATGCCTCTAAAGTTTTCATGGCCTCCTTAAACCTATATTTCACCAAATTAGTGATTTAATTTTTTTTGCTAGTTATTACCAGCACATCCTATACCACGGCCTCTCAAAGAGGATTTGTCACGTCCCCTTCCTAAACTGTCAAGAATCATGTGGTGGGGGGACTTACTTGAGCTACTACCCCAAACATACACTGTATACACAAGAGGAAGCTCACTCAAGAACACAGGAAGAGAGATGGAGGCTTGTGGCAGCTCACACTCAACCGCCAAGACCCACAGACCGCTTATTGTTTCAAGCGTTCCAAGCCGAGAACTAATGGCTACCTCTCACATAGCCGACACGCCATTCATATCTACGGGTGTAGTGAGCTTACCTTCATGCCGATCGAGTTATCTCCTCTCCCGTGCACTTCGATAACTCTAGGATCCAAGTGCAAGCTTCAAGCAACCTCCATCCTCAAGCTCCATGCTCCACGCTCCAAGCTCCATAGCTGCGAGAAAGACAAGAGAAGAGAAGATAAGAGAATAAGAGTGGAGAAGATGGAGAGCTTCTCCTCCTCGGTCCCTCACCCTCTCACTTTCACTCCCTCACACTCTCACACACTCCCTCTCTTAAGCACAAGCTCAAGCAAGCAAGAAGAAGAAGAAGAGGAAGAAAAAGAGAGCCACTTTTGGCCACACACAAGAATGAGCATCTCATTCACTTTTTAACTTTATATATAAAACCCTAAATCCCTTTTGGGCGGTCATCCCCTTATCCCCTTTTTTACATGGCCGGCCATGGCCTAGGCCCTTTTTCCCATTGTCCTCCTATCTTCCTAGCTTCCTTCCTACCGCTCATCTACCTTTACAAATTGCACGGCACTCTTAAAATAAATCATGGTGTGCTTTGTGCTTTTTTACAAAAGTATTGACTTGCACTTTTTCTTGTACACTTTTTTTCTTTATTTAGGACTTTTCTGCACTTCTTGTGTTTCCATATTTTTCTTGGCGCACCTTCGTCTTCCGTTTCACTTTTGCCTTGGCCTTGTCTTTTGCTTCAGCTTTTCCAGATTTTTCACCTTTGTTCATTTGAGGGTTAATATTACCCCCCTCCTAGACGAGTGCCAATCCCATGGCACTCATCGTCGTAGGTAGTAGGCTTTGGCATGCACTAAAGACATGAGTGGAAGGGACATCTGTGGTTGTTGTCGAGGAGTGTTGGTGGTGGTGTGGAGGAAGGTTGTTGGGGGGGCCTTGGTGGCCTAGGTGGCTTACGCTCAACCGCTAAGACCCACAAACCACTTATTGTTTCAAGCATTCCAAGCCGAGCACTAATGGCTACCTCTCACATAGCCGACGTACCATCCATATCTACGGGTGTAGTGGGCTTATCTTCATGCCGATCGAGTTACCTCCTCTTCCACACACTCCGGTAGTTCCAAGATCCAAGTGCAAGATCCATCCTCAAGCTCCACGCTCCAAGCTCCATACCGCGAGTAAGAGAAGAGAAGAGAAGATAAGAGAATAAGAGCAGAGAAGATGGAGAGCTTCTTCTCCTCAGTCCCTCACCCTCACACTCTCACACTCCCTCTCTTAAGCACAAGCTCAAGCAAGCAAGAAGAAGAAGAAGAGGAAGAAAAAGAGAGCCACTTTTGGCCACACACAAGAATGAGATTCTCATTCACTTTTCAACTTTATATACAAAACCCTAAATCCCTTTTGGGCGGTCATCCCCTTATCCCCTTTTTTATATGGCCAGGCCCTTTTTTCCATTGTCCTCCTATCTTCCTAGCTTCCTTCCTACCGCCCATCTACCTTTACAACTTGCACCGGTGAGAGCCCGACACTCTTAAAATAAATCATGGTGCGCCTTGTGCTTTTTTACAAAAGTATTGACTACTTAGGACTTTTCTTCACTTCTTGTGTTTCCATATTTTTCTTGGCGCACCTTCATCTTCCGTTTCACTTTTGCCTTGGCCTTGTCATTTGCTTCAGCTTTTCTAGATTTTCCACCTTTGTTCATTTGAGGGTTAACATTACCCCCCTCCTAGATGAGTGTCAGTCTCATGGCACTCACTGCCGTAGGTAGCAGGCTTTGGCATGCACTGAAGATGTGGGTGGAAGGGACATCTGTGGTTGCCGTGGATGAGTGTTGGTGGTGGTGTGGAGGAAGATTATTGGGGTCATGTTGGTGGCCTAGGTGGTTGGTGGTAGGATTGTTGGAGTTGATGGTAGGGCTGTTCTTTGTTGGGGATTGCACTTATGGCCAGCACAAGTGCTAGTTTGTTGGGGATTCTGCACATGATGATTCTTGGTGGGCTTGCAGGATGATAAAGGATAAGAATTCAAAGTTGGGTGTTGATGAAGAGCGAACAACACTTTCGTTGGAGTCTTCAATACCTGCAATTGAAAATCTCTCATAGTTGGTCTCTCCCTAGGGGTAGTGCTAGTCTTCTCTATCGTGTACAAGACATAGTTCAATTAGTTTGGGAGACATGTCAAACTCTAAGCAAGCTGAGAGTATTGTCTTGCAATTGAGGACCCAAGCTGTGTATATATTTTGGTGCAAATATTATGTGTGTGCTCGTGCATACTTAGATATTACGTAGTTAGAAGACCGCGGGCTGGTTTCTCGTAATAATGTGTGAATGAAGCAAAGTTGTCCATGTTGAGAAGAAGTACACGTGAAGGTGTATGAGACATCCTTTGCGTTGTGACTGCACGACATAACATAATTGAACACAGGGACACTGCACTTTCGGTAGTTGGGAGCTATTGGACTTGCTTGATGAGGATGGTGTACTTTTCATGGCCATTCCTACGGTGCTTACCACAATTGTTTGCAATGGTATTAAGACAGAGTGCAAGAGGGAATCGTGAGAATGGGTTAGGGTGACAGGTCTAACCATAGGCAAGACAACCTCCCGGGGTATGTCCTGCCCTTGATGTACCCTGAACAATTGTGGGTGATGTGAAAGGGCGAGGGGACTAGGGACGGAGCTAGCTGAACAAGGTCACTGGACGTACCAAATTTGAGGACCCCTAGGTGTTGTGTTGTGATCATGGGTGCTTCTTTTCTTTCTTTATTTCTTTCTTTTTCTTGTGTGTTTTTTTTTTAAAAGACTTGCCTGAGTACAACCATTGCATTATATTGAGGTTATCAGCCTTTCAATGGATTGGGAGATGTCGAGCTTTGAAGGCTCAAAAAATGATATTATAGTGATGATTGTGACCTAGCCTCATTGTTAGAGAAGTAGTTGTTGAGATGAGGAGATACACTTGAGATATTGTAACCCTCTTTGGAACGTGCGATGTTGGTATAATTGGGGTAACAGCTGTCGTGAGTGCCCAGTGTAGAGTGTAACCCAAAAAGAGGAAGTGGTTAAGATCATGCTTTGGGCCATTCGACGTGGGCACTCGCACGGGTGATTTTTGCTTTCGGCAGCATGGCTTTGTCACGGCTCTTTGTGAGGTTGGTGGTCTTGCGGTGACTTGGGTATTGAACATGTTCGCACAAAGACCTGCGTCATCCTATATCCACTTGTCACTTCATGAGAGTATATGTAAGTCGCATGTATCAAGTACAATGAACAGATGCAATCATGTCAAGATATTAATTTATCAAAATCCTATGATGTTGATTGCGATGCATATTTCAATGCTTGTTAAAGACGTGACATATATTAGCAATAGGTAAGAAAAGTGTATATAGCTGGGGAGCGTGCCCCTTTAATCATTTAAAGTCAAAAAGTTATGGTAGGAGGGCCTTTATTAAGTTGCTTATATATCATAGGGGCTACTCTATTTGCACGAGGCGGGGCGAGTTCGGGTGGTTGAGCGACTAAGGCTCTATCGGTGAGGGGCTCCTGTGAGGTTGGGCAGGGAAGATGTCGGCCAGGACCCGAATGGTGTAGTCCCTGGCCACAATTGTTTCTAGAATGCTTTTAAACAATGCATCAAATTCCTGCTTGTCTCGAGTTGCCCTCTTCTCTTTCGAGCATCTGGTGCCCAAGCGTCTGGTGGGAGCCTGCACTGCTGATGTTGCCACACCTCGTGTGCTCCCTTCAGCCCTCATCCTCTTGGCTTGGGGGATTTTCAGCTTGTATCTTGGGTGGTGTTGTTTGGGGTCTCTTTTCGGCACGTACCTCTTTAGAGTAGGCACTAGCGTTCTAGTGGGGACGCTAGTGCCTTATGCTCTTTCCGACGATGGAGAGCTTCCTTGCATGCCAGCTGCACTATCTGGTCCATGACTGCTACCGTAGGGGGGCCTCCAAAATATGAACCAAGGATTAGGCCCTGAGACAGGATAAAACTATTCGCATGGAAGGGTTTATACAGTGGGTTATCAAATGCATATGATGAGGAGAGGAGAGGTAAGGCATGCAATGTTTGTTGTAGAGGGATGGCCCCCATGATGATGTTCGTTTTGCCTCCAGCCACCATTAGCAGATCTTGTCTTATGCTAAGTTGCATGGACTAATTGTCATGGAGTGGGGCAAGGCTCATCCTCGGAAGGATAGACCAAAAAGGGGGAAAGGTGTATAAAGGAATGTTACCCCATCTACACCATCAGAGATGTTGCTCAGGGCTTCCTATGGTGGTAATAAGGGTTGCATGCCCTCCACCTAGAGGCATGAAAGGTCACACGACTTCTAAATGTGTGGTGAGAGGAGGACATGAGGAGCTTAGCTTGTCAAATTCCACTCTTCTCACTATGCTTGACTATCATTGCTTGTGTGTGTTGATATTGTCTATATATGGTCACAAAATTCATTGTTTATTTATATACATATTTGCGAATCCATGTCACTTCACGAGGATAAAAGCTAATTTTAGAACTTTGGATTGTATTGGAGTGTGGCACACACATCCAGTACTCGTGGCAGCTTACTCAATAACGATAGATATTTTGCAACATTGAGTAGCATGGCACCTTGTCCGAGTCTACTAGCAATATGTAACTCCTCCTCAGTGAGAGCCTTATCAGCCACAGAGTTCTCTTGGCTAGTTCTAGCTAAGTCTGTACCCCAAATGGTAGTCAGAACTTGAAAGGAAGTTGGTGCCACATAGGTTGGGTCTCTTTGAGACCGCCATTTGGCCAATCGCTCCTTTGAGACTGTCATAATCTAGGCTCCTAGTTCGGCCATTGCAATGCGGATTTCAAACCAATGTTTTTCAAATTGACTTCAACCCTTTGATTGTTGCTTTAATTTCTCTATCTCTAAGAGATTTGGTTGGTAGAGCACATCATTGAATGTTACAATTAAGCGTAGTTTGTTGGCTTTCTCGTCAGAGATGAGTTGCATGCATTCATGTAGGAGCCTGTCTCATAGTGCTCGTCAAGATGTTCTTGCTCTTCCTAGGATAGGGGAAATGGCAAGTATTCTTCAAGCTGTTCCTTAGGGAATGCGCCCATGTCTGCCCAGGACATAGACATGTGCGAACACCTTGAGCTTAGCATCCAACTCAGTTAAGTATTTTGCGACACTTCTATGTTCAATGAGGGCTTGCTCGGTTGCTATCTCATGCAAGGTTCTAGGAGTTTTCCTAGGCTTTAGCATAGCTGGGGGCTCAAGCCTAGATGAGCAAGATTGGTCAACGCTAGGGTTGCTTATGATCTCGGGTTTCCATGTTTTCCCTGAGGCTTTGTTATTGCGTCATGGTTCTCCTTAGATGTGACTGGTATAAATTTGTCACCTTGTTGTCAAAGTGTTGTATCCACTCTTGATTGGTCAATGCGAGTTCTGTTGTTGGTGGATTGAGTATTGAAAGCAACCGTTATCATGCAACCGTTGATGATAACGGTTGCTTTGATTTTTCAGAGCACACGGATGTGTCTGAGGTTTCACCGCTATTAGGAGAGACATCAATAGGTTCATTGGTGGATGGACTCGATGCTTTATTCCTCAGCTCTCCAGCGCTCTTGGTCTCAATGTTCTTGGTGTCCACAAGCGCCTGTAACTGTTGTTTTTGTTGTTTTCTCCTCTTTTTCTTGGTCAGTGAAGGTGCATAACTTAACGACTCAGGACCCTGAACTAGGTCATCCATTGATGTGCTTGGTTGGGCCTCATCTTTCCCCTTCTCTCTGGTGTGTCCTCATGGGACATAGCTCCACCTTGCTAGATAGCCTTGCTAGGTTGATTGGTCAAATGCACCATCTCCTTGGCCACATCTTTGAGAGGTTTCTGCTCAAGCCTAGGCTTTAGGTGCTTTGGAAGGGCTGGAATTGTCAAGGATACTGGTTGCGACACCTCCTCCCCAGGTGAACTGCTAAGGATACATTTCGCAAGGGGCGTTGTCACAGCCAAGGGCTGTGACTATTGTGATCCCTGATTGGAAGTAGTAGCGGCTAGTCCAGTGGGCTAGCTACTCTTGGTGGATTGCAATGTCAAGTCCCTAGGGTGATCGGAAGTGGTCATGTCTTTTGTTGCCCTTTGAGCATTCACCTGTGTAGATCGATGATCTAGTCACATTAGGTTGCACATGCATATCCTTGGGCCGAGAGCTACGGATGGTGTCATGTCCCACTTGTTGGACATTTGGAAACTTAGATGGAGATAGAGATTGGGATTGAGCAGCCGCCCTTGACGACTGCTGTTGTGCTTCATGTATCTGTTTGGGAAAAGAGGGTGTAGGAGATCTAGGACTCTTAGGTGAACTTGGCACTGACTGAACAATTTTCTCGAGGCTGTTAGATGATTCTACCTTTTGCTTTGTTGAGCAATTAGCCTTCTTACGAGTAGCGTTGTGCCTGTAGTGCTCATTATCCTCTTGGGAAGTCAAAAGCTCCTTGAGCACTAATGGTCTTTGTGCATGCTCAATGGTTACATATGACATCTGCTTATTAAGCATATTAGGCTAAGGCTCTTTCTTTTGAACACTCATATTTGGTTTCTTGCCTCGAGACCTAGAGTTTCTCTTAGATTTCCTCTTGTGCTTCCTTGGTTTTGATGAAATCTGGCCTTCAGTTTGATAGAGGTGGTTTAGCAGGGGGTTTTGGTACCCAAACCCATCGGTTACCTGCATAGTACCCTTGAGCACGTAGGAACACTTTGGATATCCATCTCGGTGTTGATTTGGCTCTCCATCGATGCCTTCATCTATAAGTCTTGGGCTTCTTTTGGGGTCTTCTATGATATTTATAAGTCCAATGCCTGTCCTTGGCATTGGCTCTTGACCTTCTTGTTTTAGGCATGGCCTCACTCATTGGTTCTCGTTGCTTGACCTATGCTTCTATCAACTCTTCCAACAAGTCCTTGCTCTCATTAGTAGGCTTGAATGTTATGTTAGCACCTTCCTTGCCTTTCCCTTGAGGTTTGATGAGGTCACCCTTGCTAAAGGTTGTGACTATCATCATACCCGGTAGTGTCAGGTGTATCCTCTATGCTACATAGTTGGCCTCACACTCGGTCGCCCTTTTGAAGGATATTCCTAGGAGGGTTTCCTTCCCATAATTAGCACTATTTGGAGGAACATGAAATAGGATAGGCAAGCTTTCAGTTTCAATTGTCACAAGGATTTTGTACTTCCCTATGAGTGCTTGTGGGTGTCCCCCATAAGGGCTAAGAGTTGCATTAGTCGGTATGAGCTCTGGTTGGCCTAGTAGGGTCCATGCTTCATTGGTCAAGATATTAAAATCTACTCCTTGATCAATTAGAGCATCGATAATGTGCTCTCTTTTCGCAATGAGTTTGACCCTAAGATAAGCAGGCGGCACTATGTCTTCATCTTTCGGGTCTTGGCTTATAAATTTAAGCCTTTTAACAAATGCCCTTGAGTCCCCAATTGCATGATCAGATGTGGATTCTCCAACCATTGATGTCTTGGATTGCCTATGCAATAATATTTAAGGTACATATATCATTAGGACTATCATATCTAGTCATCCTCGCTGTTGTAGCTTGATGTTGTTGCTTTTCACTTTGACCAGATGGAGTCCGAATGCAACACGTACATGTTTTTGCAGCATGGCCTTTTTGCCTTTGTTGGCTAGATTGGCCCATTGAGGTTATAGGGTCTCTGTTTGTCTCTCTTCGGGTATGGGCTTTTGGTTTCTCTTTTGTAAGTGAGAATCCATGCTCGTGTAGAGCCATTACTACACTAGGGTCCAATTTGGAGGATCTGTCACGGCGCGTGTTTTCTCACCAACCTACTTGGGGGAGGTGCAGAGGGGGCAGAGCCCCCTCTACGGGGCCCGAGGGGGGGGGGGCCAGTCCCTCCCGGCCTATAGGGTTGTTACAGTAAATGCCATACGTGATTTGAAGGACCGTTTATAGCCAAATTTTGAACTACTTGCTCTAAGTTTCAGCCTAGTGATCGATCTATGATATGGTTTCATCTCTATATGATCTCTTGGTCAGTTTCAGGGTCTACAGGTTAAAATTTGAAAAAATCTAAATTCTGCCCAATAGGTCCAAATTGCAAGGGTCAAGTGCTCGATTCGGGCCGTCCAAGGGCCAAGGGCTGAATGAGAAAGGGCCGAATTTAATTGGTTCGAATGTCAAATTTTGGCTAGTTCGAGTATGGTTGTCTGAGGGCCGAGTGATTGAGTGGGCCGAGAGCCGAGTCAGGTGGGCCGAGGGTCAAATTTCAAGGTTGGTTTGAATGGTTGATTCAGACGGGCCGAGGGTGGTGGGACGAGGGCCGAATTTCGACGCGTCCGATTCGAGAGGCTTGAGTTAGTTGGTTCGAGTGGTAGTGGACCGAGGGCCGACTTTGGGACTCAGCCCAGAATCTTTGTCACTTAGATTGGTCGAACGCGGCGCAACTTTGGCCTGTGCAACGATAAATCGCTCGAATCACACGATTCAGGTCACGGCCTATCACACACACACCTCTAGATCAAAGCTATGGATGGAGGGGAAGATTATATATACCTAGAATAGCCAATAAACTCCAAAATGAAAATCGACAATTGAATCAAACCCTCATGCCCTGTTATGATAGTAGAAACCCTAATGCTTGTTTTTCTTCTTTTTCTTTGTTTTTTCCTACCCTAATGCACCTAAATCACAAAGCAAATAACTACACTACTCCAACATGCTTTTCCAAATCCAAAAAACCAAAAACCTACTTGCTAAGGAGATCGAATATCTCTTCAAACTCCCTCGCTTCCTATCTATCTACCTCAAGCATCGGTTCGAGAAAAACCCTTACTTCGATGCTTGATTCAAAGCATGCAAGCACTCAAGGCTTGAATCCGTTGGTCCCAGCAACGGAACCAAAATGTGGGAGCTCACGCTCAACCGCCAAGACCCACGGACCGCTTATTATTTCAAGCATTCCAAGCCGAGCAATAATGGCTACCTCTCACATAGCCGACGCGCCATCCATATCTACGGGTGTAGTGAGCTTACCTTCATGACGATCGAGTTACCTCCTCTCCTGCACACTTCGGTAGCTCCACGATCCAAGTGCAAGCTTCAAGCAAGCTCCATCCTCCTCAAGCGCCACGTCCAAGCTCCATAGCCGCGAGAAGAGAAGAGAAGAGAAGAGGAGAAGATGGAGAGCTTCTCCTTGGTCCCTCACCCTCACACACTCACTCCCTCACACTCTCACACTCCCTCTCTCAAGCACAAGCTCAAGGAAGCAAGAAGAAGAAGAAGAGGAAGAAGAAGAGATCCACTTTTGGCCACACATAAGAATGAGCTTCTCATTCACTTTTCAACTTTATATACAAAACCCTAAATCCCTTTTAGGCGGTCATCCCCTTATCCCCTTTTGAACATGGCCAGCCACGGCCTAGGCCCTTTTTCCCATTGTCCTCCTATCTTCCTAGCTTCCTTCCTACCGCCTATCTACCTTTACAAATTGCACGGGTGAGAGCCCGACACTCTTAAAATAAATCATGGTATGCCTTGCGCTTTTTTACAAAAGTATTGACTTGCACTTTTTCTTGTGCATCTTTTTTCTTTATTTAGGACTTTTCTGCACTTCTTATGTTTCCGTATTTTTCTTGGCGCACCTTCGTCTTCCGTTTCACTTTTGCCTTGGCCTTGTCTTCTGCTTCAGTTTTTTTGAATTTTCCATCTTTGTTCGTTTGAGGGTTAACAAGGCCAAAACGTTTTCTTGCTGGTTTTCTCTTACAATGTATACAAAGTATAGATAAGATACAACATAAAGAAAAGTGGCCTACTAAGTCAAATAGTGCATAACATACTATACCAATCGACTAGCGCTATATCTTTGCCAGCTGTCTGTAGGTAGGTGTAACAAACTAAATATAATAAGTGATAAGTCAATAGCCATGTGAGTATCATAATGACCACCAACGTGCTAAGTGTAGACATGTAGACCCATCTAGCCAGGAGGTCCATCATCAATGTCCGCACTTGTTGAGCTTGCCATCTCAACACTCCCCCTCAAGCTCAACTCTATCTCTGGAACTCCAAGTAAGATTTGGAACTTTTGAAGCTTCTCTGCACCCAATGCCTTTGTGAAAATGTCAGCTATTTGATCTAGTGTGTTGACATATACCAAGTCAATCTCTCCTGCAAGTACCTTCTCTCTCACAAAGTGATAGTGCACCTCAATGTGTTTTGTCCTAGCATGGAACATTGGATTCCTAACTAACTGTATGCTACTCATGTTGTCACAATGAATGACAAAGGGACCATCTCCCTACACATCCAAATCACCTAATAACTTTTGCAGCCATACCACCTCACATTTTGCCATAGCAGTACCTCTATACTTAGCCTTCGTACTCGATAAAGCAATTGTAGATTGCTTTTTGTTGCTCCATATAACTGCTGCACTACGAAGGGAAAACATGAATCCACTAGTAGATCTTCTGTTTGACATGCTACTAGCCCAATCTACATCTATGTATCCAAAGACTTGTACATCCTTACCACGTTCCCTTCCTGAACTTGAGTAAAATTCTTGAACCTGTTCACCATTTTTTTCAGATGAGTCGCCCTGCATATTAATCTCTTTGTGGTAATCATGAGAGAGATAAGCTCATCAAAATCTGAAAATGGCTTCCGTACGTATACTGAAGCAACAAATGATTTCCATGCCTTCTCATTATTAAGGCCACTCAAAGTGGATGAAATCAAATCATCATCATTAGGCATTGCATCAATTGTTGCTAAAGCATCTGCAATGCTTCTCACCTTTAAAACATACTCATTGATAGACATTTTACCTTTCTTCAAGGTATTCAACTCTTGCTTGAGTTGAATCTTCCATGCCTTTGTATTAATTGAAAACATGTTCTCAAAAGTCATCCAAGATGTATGTGAAGTTTTTGCATTTTTTATATGTCCCAACATCGTATTATCAATGATTGTAGATAGGCAATACATCACCTTTTTGTCTTTTGCATTCCATTCTTTCCATGCTTTTAATTTATCTGCAGTCGATACCTAGCTCTGGCTCCTTTTCTTCACTTGAAATAGACTCATAAAGACCCTTTCCAATGAGGAAGTTTGTCACATGGAACTTCCATGAAGGGTAGTTGGTCTTGTCAAGCTTCTCAATAATGGGATTTCCACTATTCTCTGCCATTATCACAAAAAAGGATACAACACAGCAAGCTAGTCTTTTGCAACCTTTCACAACTAGTGCACAATAATACACCAAGCAACCTTTCTGATTGCTCAATAATACATGTAATCTACAACCTGTTTGCAAATGAGCCTTATGTTTATTTCCTAGCAAACACCTAAAAAATTACAGATTTGAAATCTGTAACATGTGCACTCACTTTCGGTCAATACAATTGAAATCACAGTGTACCTTGAAACTACTCCGCAACCTTGTGGCTCTAAAATGGGGCTTGAAATAGCCTTAGATGCCAAAACAAACTACATGAAAGCCCTGAAGGGAAAATTTTTGGAATATACAGTGCTCTACTTACACACCAAATCTCACAGCAATTTGAGATTTTCACTCCACCCTGCTTCCGGTGCCTCCATAGGCACCATCCAGCAAAGAGAGTGGAAGAATGGGAGAGCTTCTTACCCATTTCTTTCTTGCTCAAACCTTGCTTCTTCTCCTTCACTTCAACCTTCAAAATTAGCATCTCTCAATGGCATGTCTCTGATACCATGTCAAGAATTGTGTGGCAGGGGGACTTGCTTAAGCTGTTGCGCTAAACACACACTGTATACACAAGAGGAAGCTCACTCAAGAACATAAGAAGAGAGATGGAGGCCAAAATGTTTTCTTGCTGATTTCTTCTTCTTCTTCCACACACTATACAATGTTCACAAAACATATATAAGATACAATATAAAGAAAAGTGGCCTACTAAGTCAAACAGTGCATAACAGACTACACCAATTGACTGGCGCTATATCTTTGCTAGCTATAGGTAGGTGTAACAAACTAAATATAATAAGTGATAAGTTAGTGGCCATGTGAGTATCATAATGACCACCAACGTGCTCAGTATAGACGTGCGGACCCATCTAACTAGGCGGTCCATCATCAATGTTCGCACATGTTGAGCTTGCCATCTCAACATAAACTTGAGTAAAATGCTTGGATATGTTCACACCATTTCTTTTAGATGAGTCACCCTGCATATTGATCTCTTCGGTAATCATGAGAGAGACTAGCTCATCAAAATCTAGAAATGTCTTCTGTACATACATAGAAGTGACAAATGATTTTTAAGCCTTCCTCATTACTAAGGCCATCCAAAGTAGATGAAACCAAATCATCATCATTAGGTATTGCATCGATCACTGTCAAAGTATTAGCAATGCTCCTCACCTTTGAACATACTCATTGACAGACATTTTTCCTTTCTTCAAGGTATTCAACTCTTGCTTGAGTTGAATATTTTGTGTCTTTGTATTTACTAAAGATATATTTTGAAAAATTATCCAAGATGCATGTGAAGTTTTTGCATTCTTGATATCTGATCATAGTATTATCAATGATTACAGATAGCCAATACATTACATTTTTGTCTTTTGCATTCCATTGTTTCCATGCCTTTAATTCATTTGGAGTTGTAGGGATACTCAACTCTTGCTCCTTTTCTTCATCAGAAGTGAACTCATAAAAGCCCTTTCCAATGAGAAGTTCATCACACAGAACTTCCATGAAGGGTAGTTGTTCTTGTCCAGCTTCTCAATGACGGGTTTTCCACTTTTCTCTGCCATCACTATCATAAAAATGATATAAAATATCAAGCAAGTCTTGTGCAACCTTTCACAACAAGTGCACATCAATACAGCAAGCAACCTTTTTCATTGATTGCTCAACAATACATGTAATCTACAACTTGTTTGTAGATAAAACTTATGTTTGCTTCTTGGTAAACACGTAAAAAATTACATATTCGAAATCTGCAACCTATGCACCCACTTTTGGTTGATACATATGAAATCGTAGTATACCCTAAAACTAATGTTTGTAATCTTGTGGCTCTAAAACGGAGCCCGAAACGGCCTCATATTTTCACTCTATCCTACTTCTGGTGCCTCCATAGGCACTATCCAAGAGAGAGAGTGGAAAAATGGGAGAGCTTCTTACCCATTGCTTACTTACTCAAATCCTTTTTTCTCCTTTACTTTAGCCTTCAAAAATAGCCTTTCTTAGTGGCATCACTTTGATACCATGTTAAGAATCACATGGTGGGGGCTTGCTTGAGATGCTGCACCGAACACACACTGTACACACAAGCGGAAGCTCACTCAAGAATATAAGAAGAGAGATGGAGGCCAAAATGTTTTCTTACTAGTTTTCTTCTTGTTCTTCCACACACTATACAATATACACAAAGTATAGATAAGATACAACATAAAGGAAAGTGGCCTACTAAGTCAGACAATGCATAACTAACTATACTGATCAAGTGGCACAATAACTATACCAGTTGTAGGTAGGTGTAATAAACTAAATATAATAAGTGATAAGTTAGTGGCTATGTCAGGATCATAATGACTATCAATGTGCTAAGTGTAGATGTATGGACCCATCTAGCTAGGTGGTCCATCATCAATGTCTGCACATGTTGAGCTTGCCTTCTTAACAGAACCAAGAAACACAATTCAATACCATTGGACCTTTGTATCCATCACTAAGTACACCAACGAGTAGAGAAGGTAGTAGAGAAGAAGAAGAAGAGACAAAAGATGATAAAGAGCTTCCTTTTTCCCTTAGTCCCTCAGTCAATACACCTCTCACTCACTCTCTCTCATTCACTCTCAACAATGGAACCAAGATGATAGAATAGAAATCTTCAATAATTACATTGATAGAGCTTTTATAGTATGGATGCGCCAAAAGGGTCCATACAACTAAGAACTCCTATCCTTATATAGACCAAGAATTAGGGTTAGGGATATGTCATCACTCTCAGGTCTCTCCCCAGATTAGGGTTAGGGTTAGGGTTTACACCCCTTTTGCATTTAGGGTTTCCACAACTATGAATTAGGATCTGCACCCTCTTTTGGGTGTCTCACCCACTTATTGGGATTTAGGCTTGTCAATCCTTGAATCATGCTTGTATCTTAGCCTAATTAGACCTAGCATATGCTAATCCAATCACAAATACATGTGTGTAACTATGCAATACTTATGGGTGTAATAAATACAATTGCGAGTGATAATACAATGTACATGGGAGTGAGCCCATTGGACTCTCATAAAATAATACATCCATGATAATCTGATGATACCCATGAGTACAAAATAATACACGTGTCCAAAATAATATACTATAGGTCCACAAAAATAATATCCACCAAAAAATAGTAGCCATCACTTGTGCTTTTGCGGCCTTCTCAAAATACAGTTAATATTATTTTCCCTTATATGAGTGCTAGTCCCATGGCACTCACGCTCTAGGTAGCATGCCGTAGCTTACACCAAATATTCAAAATGCTAAAAACAATCCTTGAAGAAGTAGTAGTCCTAATGGTGGAGAAATGAATGTTGCTGGTGAAGAACTTAGGCTGATGAAAAATGATGTGTTTGATGATGAAGAACTGGTACTGAAGACAATGATGCTCTCTGCTAATGTTGTAGATGATGTCAAAAATATATGGTGCAATCATGGAAAGATGATAGTAGCATGAAGGATAAATGATAGCTCTACTAAAAAAGAAATCATGGAATGGTAAGGATGCAGAGGCCATCGATGTTGATAGTTCTTAAGTTCTTCAAATGGTCCTTTGCAAAAATCCTGCAAGTCAATGTGTGCTCTCCCTATACAAGGTGTGTATCACTTATGAAGTGATTTATACATATGAAAGTTTAACTAAGAGATGGGTTGAGAACTCTAGGCAAGCTTCGAGTGTTGTCCCACACTTGAGGACCTAGTTGGTGAACTATTATTGTGCAGTGAAAAACTCAAGGTGATAGGTCATCTGAGCAAGCCCATCATGTCCTACCCTTGATGTGTCCTAAGGTTGTGTAGTGAGGGAAAGGCTAGGGGGTTAAAGACAAAGCTAGTCGATCAAAGCCATTGGATACACCTAGCTTGAGGATCTCTAGGTGTAGTGAAATGTGAGTGCACCTAACTAATCATGGAGCTTTTGCCCTCTTTTTTTTTGGAAGTACATATACAAGTGATTCACTCCTTAGGGAGTGGCTACACAATGTGAGTGAAGACACCATTTGCTCATGAGATATGTCTTAACAAAGGTTTGGAGATAAATGGGTGATTTTTTATAGAAGGGGTCTATACATTGGGCACAAATCTAGTGTCCACCATATCCTCAAATAAGGCTACATAATAAGATAGAAACATTATAGCTCAAAGAAGAAGTCTTGCCATGGCAATGCAATCAATCCCTTTGTTGATGTCAAAGAAAAGAGGTGGCCCTCATAGGGAGTTGGTGGGTACTGTAAGAGCTTGATAATGAGATGGAGATAATTGCAAGAAACTATAAATGTTGGATCTAGTAAATTTGAAAATGGTTTAAGGAAACTATTGAAAAAGGGTAAGAGATTATGCAACTGGAAGTGGTAGATTTCACTCTCATGTGGAGCATTAATATTGGGAATATTGGGAAAGTTATATCTACCATGCTGTTCAACATTGTAGTCTTTTCCATACCTTATTGGATAAGGGCAATGGAGAACATCTGACTTCCAGCTAGAATAACTGAAGGCAGAATGGGCCATTTCATATTCTTTGAGATTAGGATATCTCCATTCTAGTTGAAGCTTCCACACCTCTTGTGGCTTCTCAGTGAGATACTCCCTTTTTGTTCTTCTCCTTGGAAATCTTGCATGCTACTTTCAAAGCTAATCTGTCTTATTTCTTAAACCACTTTCGAGCTATGTTCTCTCCCACTTTGATGAGCTTTTGCATTGTGTTTAAGTAGTAAGGGTGTTCCATGCATGTCAATGGGATACTCGGGCACATCTTGAGGGACTTGAACCCGGCATTATTTGCCAAGTTAGGTAGTAATAGTGGTGGCTCCTAAGATTCCTCTATAGCTCTCTCCTCTTATTCAGCAAAATCCTAGAGGTCCATATAATTAGAAGAAAGAACCATGTCCTCAAGAGGCTCTACTACAATGGGGTCTTTAGCAAGTGTTTCATGTTGTATGTCACACAACTCAATAGATGCTGGCTTCAACATTAATTCCTACATCTCTCAATTCTTGAACATTATAGCCCACATCATGCAAGTGATAAATCATCAGGCTTCTAGGCGGGTCCGAGGTCAATAATGTGAGCTCCCTCCCCTAATCAACACTAGCCAAGGTACATGTAGAAAGTCCCGATTGAGCTTTGAGTTACCCCACATCATATGTGCTTCTAGGTAATATAGTGCAAATGGCATGCTAATAGAGCCCTTGCTATAATGGCAATGCATGTTTATAGGCAGCTACATGAAGCTTAGACTAGCATTCCTTGTGGAGGGACCACGCTAAGTCTGTGAGTAGCTGTTGCAACATCTCCTCATAAGCTTTATTAGCTTTCTACTCAACTTGATTGATAGCAATAGTCAAGAGCCCCTATGAAGGCTATTTTCATTTGTGCTTGAGTTTGATGTGCTTCTACTAACTTTTTGGTGAGAGCTTGCGACCTTGCCTTTTCTCGCTCTAGCTAGATCATAAGATCTACAACCTGAGGATAGGTAAGTTCTTCCTTTTTCCTTATGATCTCAACTTCTTATAATTGCTCTCTTATCTCCTCAATCTCCTTGTAAGGGCTGAGTGGCTCAAAAATTAGTGATGAGTTATTCTCTCTTCCTCATACTTCTTCTATATATCCAACCTCTCATGGATTACTCACTCTTTGTCTTTTTTCAACTCCTCACATAAGAGCTCAAATGTGTCAGGATCACCTGAATTCACTAATGTCCTTCTTGTGCATTCTTTTGAGCTAGTTGAAGTCTCAATAGGTTGTCAATGTTCTACCTATACCAGAAGTGAATATTACATCTTCATTTTGTGTACTCTTTTCCAACTTACTAGTTTTTACTTGCATGGTTTGAAGAGTGGTCATGACTATATGAAAATCTCATGGACCACATTGATTGTTCTTTTAAATGCTTCCCTACTCCTTTTTTAAAGTCTCCTATGCTCCTATCAAATTTGTCGTCAATTCTCTATGAATTCAAGGCTTCCTTTCTTCTCATATCTCCTTCAGATGTCTTCTATAAGAGTATGGCCCTATCCTCCTTTCGAAGAGCTTCCTTCATTTGTAGTTCTTTCTTTTGGTGACTCATTGTTGGCTAGGTGATGCTCTTTGGGGTATTTTTCTTTCTTATTGTTTGTTAACCCTCAAACGAACAAGGTGGAAAATCTAGAAAATCTAAAGCAGAAGACAAGGTCGAGGCAAAATGAAATGGAATATGAAGGCGCGCCAAGAAAAATATGGAAACACAAGAAGTGCAAAAAAGTCCTAAATCAAGGAGAAGGGCGCACAAGAAAAAGCGCAAGTCAATACTTTTGTAAAAGAGCACAAGGTGCATCATGATTTATTTTAAGAGCACCGGCCGTGCAATTTGTAAAGGTAGATGGGTGGTAGGAAGGAAGTTAGGAAGATAGGAGGACGACAGGAAAAAGGGCCCAGGCCACGATCGACCATGTAAAAAAGGGGATGATTGCCCAAAAGGATTTAGGGTTTTAAGTTGAAAAGTGAATGAGAAGCTCATTCTTATGTGTGGCCAAAAGTAGCTTTCTTCTTCTTCTTCTTCTTCTTCTTCTTGCTTGAGATTGTGCTTGAGAGAAGGAGTGTGAGAGTGTGAGGGAGTGAGCGTGTAAGGGTGAAGAACCGTGGTAGAGAAGCGCTCCATCTTCTCCTCTCTTCTTCTCTTCTCTTCTCTTCTCTTCTCTTCTCTTGCTCGCAGCAATGGAGATTGGAGCATGGAGCTTGAGGATGGAGCTCGCTTGAAGCTTGCACTTGCATCATGGAGCTACTAGAGTGCTCGGGAGAGGAGGCAACTCGATCGGGCATGGAGGTAAGCTCACTACACTCGTAGAGATGGATAGCGCGTCGGCTATGGTTTCATTGCCAGGACCAATGGATTCAAGCCTTGAGTGGTTGCGTGCTTCGAATTGAGCATTGAAGTAGGGTTTTTCCTGAACCGATGCTTAAGGTAGATGGGTAGGAAGCAAGGGAGTTTGAAGAGTTATTCGATCTCCTTAGCAAGAAAGTTTTTGGTTTTTTTGGGATTTGGAAAAGAATGTTGGAGTAGTGTAGGTATTTTTTTGTGTGATTTGAATGCATTAAGGTAGAAAAAAATGGAAAAAAACAAAGGAAGATAAGCAATAGGATTTCTACTATCATAACAAGGCATGAGGGTTTGATTTTTTTGCGATTTGCATTTTGGAGTTTATTTGCTACTCCAGGTATATACAACTCTTCTCCTCTATCCATAGCTTTGATCTAGAGGTGTGTGCGATACGTTGTGACTTGAATTGTGTGATTCGAGTGATTTATTATTGTGTTAGTAAAAATTGTGCCATGGTCGGCCCGTCTGAGTGACGATGATTCTAGGTGGAGTCCTAGAATCGACTCTTGACCCTCCTGTATTCGGCCATTCGGCCCACTACCACTCGGCCCGTTTGAATTGACCATTTGGACCAACTTGACATTCGGCCCACCTGATTCGACCCTGAGCCCTGTCGACTCAGCCCAACCCCACTCGGACAAGTTGACATTCGGCCTGGTCAAATTCACCATTTGGACCAACTTTGCATTCGGTCCAGCTGACTCGGCCCTCCGCTGTTCAGCCCGAACCCATTCGAATGAACCACTCGGCCCTTGGCCTCAGTCGATTCGGCCCACTACTATCACCCATTCGGCCCTTGGACAACCACATTCAGACTGGCTGAATTTGACATTCGGACCAATTACACTAGCTACCAACAATTAAGGTGTCAATAAGCTCAATTATGCTACATTGTGTTGTCACAATCACAAATGATACCTCAACAAACCTTTGTGTGTGCTTCTCCTCAACATCAACAAAATTTCCACCACATTGAACCCTTTCTTCACCCACACATTGCTACGAGGAACCAGACCAACAGTCTTCTAACTATGTAATATCTAAGTATGCACGGGCACTCTTTAATGAAGCAAATTATCAACACGAGGGATGAAGCCTATTCTAAGTGAAAACTTTGTAAATACTTGAGCCAAGAGAAAAGAGGACTTAGGGTTTAGTATAAAAAGGCAAGAAGTGCCAATGTAGCATCATTATTTGGCATTATTACAATTTTATCCTTCTTGTCTTTCACCTTCTTGTACTTGGCTAGCAGCTCATGGCTACATTGTGTTATGGTAATGGAAGATGTTCAATGGCATGGCCATGTTTGTAATTCAGTTTGTTACATTTCTTATTGTGTGTAGCTTAGATCAATTTGATTTCTTGTTCATTTCCATTGCTAGGTTGGTTCTTCTTTATGTTGGTATCACAACATTAGTTTAGATCCTATCAGAAGTCATTTTCATGAATTAGATTTAGTTGCAGTGACTAGGGAGTGAAAACCACAGTTAAATTCAATCAACAGGAGTTAGTTCTTTCATAATCGTGGTCTGACATGGAGATATGTCACAAACCATGACTAAGATGGAGGTTCTTAGCATGAACCAGTGGATGATGGGAATCTCCAACCAATTTGGTAACTCGTGACCAAGTTTTGGACCAAAAATTGGGGTAAGTTGGACAAAATGAGGGGTACAAGACTTAGTTTGGTTCAAACTTGAGTTACTTTTTCAAGAACAGGGGTTCTTCCCTTTCCTTTCAAGTTGGCCTCAAGAACCCATGGCCAAAGGTTGATCTAATCTCTTGCCCATGATCTCTATCTTGCCAATGGACTTCATAGCCTTATTCTCCATCTCATGAGCTTAAAGTAGAATGATGATTTGGCCTTACTAGCCTTCTTCTTGCTCTCTTCAACATGTGGACAATAGCAACGTGAATTGCGCCAACAACATACTCTCGCATATCTCGTCCAAAAAATGAGCTATGGAGCTCAAGTCACTTATTAAGGATCTAAAGCACTTGCCAAGTGCACTCCTTCAAGCTTTGGTAAGATTTCTCTCTATGTGGACTCTCCTCTCTCCCATGAAACCCTATATTTGATAGTTTTGGACAACAACAGAGTATTTTTGATTTCTTGAAGGAAATGAAGGGAGTATTGGTGGCAAATTACTCCTGGAGCTTGCTTATGCTCGTGGCTTCAATTCATTGACAACATTGAAGCATCTTTGGGTTCATTTTGATCTATGGAAGCTTTGGACAGCATGTATCTTCAATGTTAGTGAAATTCTTGGTTCTCTTTCCAATAATTGGAGTTTTCAGCTTATATTGGAGTTATTCTCTGCCATCTTCCAAGTTCTTCATCAAATAGAAGGAGATTATTCCTACATCAACCATTCTTGAAGCATATGGCAACAATGGACTCCATATGAAGTTCGGAGCTTATGCTACATTGAAGCATGTTGAAATTGGGATTTCTGTGGATCTTTATAAGCTGAAGATAGTCCATTTTTGTGTGAGGAATCTACATCAACTACATTCATAAGTCACAAGTATATGAGGTATTTTAAATCATCCTTAATCTCTCCCTTATGAATCCAATTGCTGAGCTAATCCAATTGATGAATGAGGGATTAAAATGATTCAAAATTCCAATTATTATCTTAAAAGCACTTCATGAACAATCCATTTAGCTACCCTAGTGATTAATTACTGATTGATCCCTTACATTCATTGAAAATAATCAATTCCAATGTTTCAAATTCAAACCCATTCTTCTTTAACCTAACATTGAATTGTTTGCCTTTTGTCTCATTGCCTTGAATTTAAAAAAATGTTGCCCAATGGTAAGAGAAATACAATTGTAAAGCAGTGAGTCACTGCTGTAGGTATTCATTACCTAATCTCACTCCATTTTCAGTCCAATTTCTTCCAAGCTCATGCATATCATGAAATGATAATCAAATCCTATCCAATACATGCATTTCATGCTGTCTTCTTAATCTAGCATTGATTTGCCATGTCTTTATCCATGAGGAAAAGTGGATGCCAAGCGAGTTGGTAGGACAAAAGAGAGGTGACCCTCCCCTACTGACAAGAACCCTGAAGGGGAGCACAAACTGTCTTGAGAGGGAAATTTTCACACCCCTCAAGTCTTAGGTCCTGCCCATTTAAAGTTCAGGTGTATGTGCCACTCAAAGGCACAAGAATACAACCTTCAGCATGGTATATTTGGCATGGGCTACATGAGGTAAAGGAAAATGTATGGAAACATAATGCAATGGAATTGGAAAATTAGAACAGAGTTATGTTGAGAAAGATGTATGCTATTGGTGGCATTTGTTACTTGGGTTAGCAATAAAGAGTTGGAACAGGGTTTTCAAGCAAGGTTCCATTGATTGGATCCTTATTTTGCAGCATACAGTGGTATTATTCAATCCTTGGTTACTTTGCTGAGGTTATTTTTAATATTGGAAAATGTATGGACTTCATTTGCAGTTCTACATAGTTGCTACATGCATAAAATTGATGGTACAAGTCGTTAAATGACCAGAATAGAGCATTCACAAGTAGCAGTAAATTTCAAATAGTTATAGTAAATTGCTTATAGAATTTTTTGTACTCAACCATTTTTAATATTTGATAGCTCATTTGAAAGGGGACATCCTAAGCTTCATATAGAGCTAAGAAGTTGGTTATTTGGATAATTAGAGATCAAGATATTTGAGTTTTTCTTATGATGTTCACTCAGAATAGGACATCACTTATGGCTAAAAATAAAAGAAAGGAACCCATTATGGATACCATCAGTAAAGGTTTAAGGGACTATCAGTAGGATAAAGAGCGTGAAGCTTCACAAGAGGCTATTTACTTTGAGAACCATGATAATGAGGAGCTGGAGATAAGCTCAACACATGCTACAATAAATAAACAAGTGAATGGAATTGGCATTACTCATGTCTCTGCTGATTCTAATAGTTTTCAACAACTCTCCAACGACATAAGGGATATGAAATCGGGCATTGATAAGCTTGTTGCTCTCTTGAGTGAGAGGCTATTACCTACAACTATTCCAAACGCTCCAAGTCTTCCCATTGTTCAAGAGTAGTCAAAGACCACAACTCCCAAGGTTGTTGGACACTTTGAAGTTGGAGAGCCATCAAGAGGTCATCCCTCTCATTTTCAACCTTAATCTCAGCCCCTAAATCAACCCAAGACCTACACTAGCCCTCATGGATAGGATTTGGAAGATAAAAATAATGCTAACTCAAGGCTTGATGATGACACACATGGATTCCATCCTTTTTACAAGTCTTTTTATGGACAACCATCTACTATCCCTAAATCTACACATGAAGAGAAAGCTAAAGAACAAAGGTCTTATCATGGTCAAGTAAGTGGAGGTAATAATTCTCATGGGAAACACCCTTACAAAGAACAAAGGTCTTATCATGGTCAAGCAAGTGGAGGTAATAATTCTCATGGGAAACACCCTTACAATGGACATGGTCATGTAAATTCAGTTCCAAATTCTTATGGACAACAACATCATGTCAATAATAATCACGTATATAATCAGCCCTTTAAACAAGGCCCTAATTCAAATCAGTTTTGGCCTCATCAAATGAGTGGACAACAAGGACCAATGAATGCCACAACAAATATACACTCTCTAATGTATGGACATCAAGTCTATGGACAACCTCGTGTTGTTGGCAACTCTTTCTCTCCGCTGCAAGGACAATTTAATCAGCCAAATGGGTTTGCAAATATTCATGGACAACAAAAACCATATGTTCATGGAACATGGAATAATTGTGTTCAAATACAAAATTCTTTTGATCCAAACTTTTATGGATAGCAACACAATAATGGCCAATCTCATCAATATGAGCGGGAATACAAGGAGAAAATAACCATTTCTAATTTCAAGGGTGAAAATCCATCCCCTACCGAATTAGAGGAACGGTTTGACAAGCTTGAGATGTATTTTTCTTTGTATCCTAGACCGGAGAATGCCAAGATAAAATTTGTAGCCCGACATTTGGAAGGATATGCACACACTTGGTGGTGGTACATGTCAAGGATTGGTAATGAATTCTTAACGTGGGATGCATTAAAGAGGGCAATGATCGAAGTCTTTGTGTCTCCTATTAAAGAGAAGAAGTGGTATGCTCTTGAGCAAAGGGGATTAATGGTTAGAGATTATTCTAACCAATTCCTTAACCTCTCCATGTATGTGGATGGAGTATCCGACAATGCCAAGTTGAATAAGTATATATTTGGGCTTGAATCTTCTCTATCTTCAGAAGTGGGAGCTATAAAACCATCATCTTTACAAGCTGCCATACAATTGGTTGAAAGGTACGGTAAAAGTTACAAGAGTTTTTAGCGAAGAACATGACAACATTTTCAACCAAACCAATCCACTAGAACAATAGCAAATTATGCGCAGACAAAGACTAAACTTCAGCAAGGAGGGAAGCCAACAAATACCACAGCAAGATCTCTACATTTCCAACTATATATGGTTCAAAATAGGAAAATAATTTCAAATTTAGTGTTGAAAACAGATCAGATGGAAAGAGGACTAAAATTAGTGGCAGAAACTCAGCTCCTATGCAAGGAAAGTATGTGTCTAATGATAAGCTGAAGGACATGTATGTGAAGGGTCTATGTTTTAAATGTGGGGAGAAATGGTCTCCCAATCATGAAACAAAATGCAAAGCCAAGAATGTCAAAGTGAGCATGATCTTTGAAGAGGAATTGGATGCTGAGGTAAATGAAGGTAATCTATCTTAGCTTGATTGCCTACCTACCCTTGAGGAGACACATGACCATGATGATGATTGCCATGAAGAATTTTATGACCCTATGGATGGTTTTCCATTCGATATGGGTGGTTACTTCATGGATAATCCTTGGACAAATTTGGATTCATTGAAGCTTTGTTCTATCTCCTGTGATGCCTAGAATGGTTCCAAAGGGGACAATACATTACACCTTAAAGGCTACATTAATGGAAGAATTTCTCACATTCTTATTGATACCGGGAGTACACATAGCTTCAATAATACATGGTCTCTTGATGGGTTGAAGTTTTATACACAAGAAATACCTTCATCACTAAGAATCCAAGTGGCAAATGGAGCTTATGAGAGCAGTAATTAGATTTGTTCCAATGTTCCCATCACTTTATCATCATCTTATACCACTTTGGTGAATCTTATTGCCTTGGAGATGGGCCCCATTGATATCATACTTGGTTGCAATTGGTTGAAAAGTATTGGCAAGTTTACCATGGATTTGAATAGGCTACAAATGGAATTTCAATGGCATGAACAACAAGTTACTCTTCAAGGGATTGAGAATAAGAAGCTAGAGGTGATCAACACCAAGAAGATTAAGAGAGAAATCAATGCAAATGCATTTATTTTTACCCTTCTCTTGTCAAAGATTGATGAGGATCAGCCCTCTATTCCTTCAAAAGATATGGATCCTTATCTTTGCAAATTGTTGGAAGAGTATGATGATTTATTTCAACCACCTACCTCTCTTCCTCCAAAGCGTGAAGTGGATCACCCCATCGACTTGATTCCAAATACCAAGCCTATCAATAAATCTCCATATCACCTTTCAAAGGTGGAAAGAGAAGAAGTTGAGCACCAAGTAAAGGAGCTACTTGAAATGGGTCTTATACAACCAAGTCAATCTCCCTTTGCTTCTCCCGTTCTTCTAGTCAAGAAGAAGGATGGTTCATTCCGCATGTGCATAGATTATTGGGATTTGAATAAGGCCTCTATCAAAAATAGGTATCCAATACCAAGGATTGATGATCTCTTAGATGAAATGAAGGGTGCCAAGGTCTTTTCAAAGATTGATTTGTGGTTGGGATACCACCAAATATGCATGAAGGAGGGGGATGAATACAAGACTGCATTTAGAATCGAGAGGGGATTGTATCATTTCATGGTTATGCCCTTTGGTCTTCCAAACACTCTAGCCACATTTCAAGCTTTAATGAACAAGATACTTTAGCCACTTTTGTTCAAGACAGTTTTGGTGTTCTTTGATGATATATTGATATATAGCAAGGACAAAAAAGAACATTTACAACATGTTAGAGAAGTTTTTGACATATTGAGGAGTCACAAGTTGTTTGCTAAAGTAACCAAATGTACATTCAAGACCAAAGAAGTAGAATACTTGGGACATATTGTTGGAGAAAATGGCATCAAGGTTGACCTAAAAAAGGTCCAATGTGTCAAAGATTGGTCTACTCCAACAAATACCACTTCATTGAGGGGTTTTCTTGGTTTGTCTTCTTTCTACCAAAGATTTATCAAGAATTATGCTCGTGTGGCTGCACCATTGACCGATATGTTAAAGAAAGAAGCTTTCTTTTGGGATGAAATAGCCGACAAAAGCTTCAATGAGCTGAAGCAACTCCTCATTTTAGCACCTATATTGGTTTGTCCCAATTTTTCTAAGGTCTTTGTGATCTATGTGGATGCTAGTGGGAGAGGATTGGGGCCTGTTTTAGCCCAAGAACATGGTGTCATCGCATATGAGAGAAAAAAATTTGATGAAAAAGAGAGGAAAATGATGTATATGAGCAAGAGATGTTAGCTATACTACATGCGGTCAAAAAATGGCATCATTACCTCTATGAAAGTCACTTTAAAGTGAAAAGTGACCATAGGATGTAAAAGTATTGCCTCTCACTGCCTAACTTGTCTCCTAAGCAAAGAAGGTAGTTGGCAACTCTTCAATCATATAATTTTGAGATAGCATACACAGTTGGAAAAGATAATGTAGTGGTCGACTCACTCTCTAGGATATAGGCATGTAATGTATCTACCGTCTCCAGAATATATAAAGACAGGATAAATGGCATACAAGAGGAATATATGATGGAGGAGCATGCTGCCACAATAATGCAAAAATTATAGCAAGGGGTATATGAAGAATTTCCAAACTTCAAATGGCATAATGGACTTTTATGGTACAAGGAGAAGATCTACTTGATCCCTCAAAGCAACTTCAGGTTGAAAGTCCTTAATAAATGCATTCTTCACCCTTGGCTGGTCATCTTGGACTTTTTAAGACTTTTGACAAGGTGCACAAAAGTTTTTATTGGAAAGGCCTATGGTGGAATGTGAAGGAGTATGTCTCTCATTGTTTGGAATTCAAAAAAATAAAGATTCATCTTTATTACCAGTTGGTCTCCTTCAGCCCTTGCCTATGCCACAAGGAAAATGGACTACCATTTCAATGGACTCCATTATGGGCCTCCCAACCACAAAGCACGGTTGGAATAGCATTTTTATTGTGGTGGACAGACTTACCAAATCAGCCTATTTTATTCCAACCAAGACACAATTTTCAGCAAAGCAAGTAGCTGACCAATTCATGGAAGGAGTGTTCAAGCTACATGGTATACCTTTGAGGATAGTGTCGGATAGAGACACTAGATTCATGGGAAATTTTTGGAAGGGTTTGTTTACTTCCATGGGCACTAATCTTACCCCTAGTATGGCTTACCACCCTCAAAACCGATGGTCAAATCGAAAGGGTTAATCAATGGGTGGAAGTGTACTTAAGATACTATTGTCATGACACACAATCATCATGGGATAATTGGTTGCATCTTGCTAAATTTTGCAACAACAATACATATCATATGAGCATTGGGATGGATCCTTTTGAGGCACTCTATGGATATAAGGTTCAAATTCCTTCAGCCATGTTTCATGAAGATGTGAATCTACAAGTGAAGGATGAATGAGAAAGAATGGAGATGCTTATGATGTCAAGAATCGCGTGGTGGAGGGGGTTGCTCAAGATGCTGCGCCGAACACACACAGAATGCACAAGGAGAAGCTCACTCAAGAGACAAGAAGAGAGATGGAGGCCAAAACGTTTTCTTGCTAATTTCTTCTTCTTCTTCCACACTCTTTACAATGTACACAAAGTATAGATAAGATACAACATAAAAGGAAAGTGGCCTACTAAGTCAAACAATGCATAACCGACTACACTAGTCGACTGGCGCTATAACTATGCCAGCTGTAAATAGGTGTAACAACCTGAATATAATAGGTAATGAGTCAGTGGCCATGTGAGAGTCATAATGACCACCGACGTACTAAGTGTAGATGTGTGGATCCATCTAACCAGGCGGTCCATCATCAATGTCCGCATGTGTTGAGCTTGTCATCTCAACACTCCCCCTCAAGCTCAACTGCATCTCTGCAACTCCAAGTAAGCTTCGAAACTTTTGAAGCTTCTCTGTACCCAATGCCTTTGTGAAGATTTCAGCTATCTGATCCTGTGTGCTGACATAAACCAAGTCAATCTCACCTGCTAGTACCTTCTCTCTCACAAAGTGGTAGTGTACCTCAATATGTTTTGTCCTGGCATGGAACACAGGATTCCTAGCCAACTGTATACTGCTCATGTTGTCACAATAAATGACAACTGGGCCTTCCACCTGCACATCCAAATCAGCCAATAACTTTTGCAGCCATACAACCTCACATGCTGCAACAGCAGCACCTCTATAGTCAGCCTCTGTACTTGACAAAGCAACTGTAGATTGCTTTTTGCTGCTCCATGCAACTACTGCACTACCAAGAGAGAACATGTATCCACTGGTAGATCTTCTATCAGACATACTACCAACCCAATCTGCATCTGTGTATCCAAACACCTGTACATCTGTACCTGCCTCATAGAAAAGTCCATAATGTAATGTGGACTTCACATATCTCAATATGCGTCTGACTGCATCCAAATGTGGCTTTCTAAGTACTTGCATAAACTGACTCACAAGACCAACGGCGTAGCTCAAGTCTGGCCTTGTAATGGTCATGTAGATCAAACTCCCCACTATTCTCCTAAACATAGTAGGGTCTTCTATCTCATCCCCAACATCAGCACTCAGCTTTACATTCTGCTCCAACGGGACTGAAAGTGGTTTGCATGCAGTCATACCATACTTGGACAACATATCCAAGCTATACTGTCTTTGGGACAGCCATATACCATCATCACATCTGATCACCTCAATGCCAAGGAAGTACCTTAGCTCACCTAAATCCTTCATCTCAAACTTCATCTTCAAACAGCCCTTGACTTCAGCAATCCCACTATCACTATCACCTGTAATAATCAAGTCATCCACATAGATGACTATGATAACCAAACCTGCATCTCCCTTTCTCACATAAAGTGAGTGATCAGCACATCAGAAACATAAAAGCCAATATTGACAAGATACTCTCTAATCTTGTCAGACCATGCTCTAGGTGCTTGCTTGAGCCCATAGAGCGCCTTCTTCAACCTGCATACATACGTGGGATGCTCTAAATCTTCATAACCTGCTGGCTGATCCATATACACTTCTTCCTGCAAATCACCATGCAAGAAGGCATTCTTTACATCCATTTGCTGCAACCTCCAACCTTTGGCTGCTGCCAAAGCAATCACACATCTGACAATTACCATCCTAGCAACTGGACTGAAGGTTTCATCATAATCTATGCCATATGTTTGGGCATAGCCTTTTGCAACCAGTCTAGCTTTGTACCTACTAATAGAACCATCTGCATTGTGCTTAATATTATAAACCCACTTACATCCAATAGCTTTCTTTCCCTTCGGCAATGATACTAGATCCCAAGTCTTTTTGGCCTCTAATGCAGCCATCTCCTCATCCATTGCTACATCCCAATGAGCATGACCAACAGCCTCCTCAAAACATGTGGGCTCAACATCCTCAACTAGTTTCACCATATAAGCATAATGATGAGCTGCATAACCTTCAAAACCAAATCTTTTAACATGGTATCTCACCCTGCTAGACCTGCGTACCACTGGATCACTCAATGGAGTCTTTGCATTAATGCGTGCTCTCTGCACACCTGGAGTCCTCACTGAAGGAATGCCAAGCTCATCATCCAATCTCTCTAAGCCACTGGAGTCTCCATCAAGAACTGCATCTATGCCTTCTGACACTTTATTCTTTCCTTTGTCTTTACCTGTAGTGCTACTAGATGCACCTGAAGATGTAGAGTTACTCCTTAGTCTCCCAGACCAAGGACTACCAGATGATGTCTCTAGTCCACTAAGAGTTTGTGATTCTTGCTTTTCAGCCTGCACATGAGTGTCATGATCATCATCATCATCCAATGCATCACCACTAGATGCATACCAACTGCTCATTTCATCAAAGATGACATCCCTGCTCACTCTGAACTTACATGTGACAGGGTTGTAACATCGATACCCTTTCTGCTCTAAAGAGTATCCAATAAAGACACACTTTTCAGCCTTTGGATCCAGTTTCTTCCGCAACTCATCTGGCACATGAACATACGCAATGCAGCCAAATACTTTCAAGTGTGAAACATCAAGCTTCTTACTTGTAAAACATTCTTTGGGGGTCATACCATGAACTGCAGTTGTGGGAGTTCTGTTCATAATATAAACAGCAGTATGAACAGCCTCAGACCAAAAATGCTTAGGCATATTCTTTTTAGCCATCAAGTCACGTGCAACTTCTGCAATATGCCTGTTTTTCCTTTCTGCAACCCCATTTTGCTGTGGGGTATACCTGCATGTGAACTGTCTCTTTATCCCATGAGACCTCAGAAAATCACTGAACTCATTGGAGAGGTACTCTCCCCCTCCATCTGACCTCAAGCACTTTATTTTCAAGCCTGTTTCTCTTTCAACTGCAGCCTTGAAAGTTCTAAAGTGCTCAAAAGCTTCACTCTTTTCCTTCATAAAATATACCCATAGCTTTCTAGAACAATCATCAATGAATGTGACGAAGTATGAACTACCTCCAAGAGATACATTTTGTGTAGGCCCCCAAATGTCTGTATGAACAACATCAAGGATATTTCTGCTTACATCTCTGTCATGTGAAAAGGGTTGTCTTGCCTGCTTACCAAACTGACATGCTTCACATACCTTATGAAATTCTGCAACTTTAAATATAGGCAAACCTGTAACCAACCCTTTAGATTGCATTAATTCCAGCCTTTGTACATTTGCATGTCCAATGCGTTTGTGCCAAATTTCAATGTCTGCAACAATGCCTTTTCCTTTGGCATACATAGCAGCATTCATAGTAGGAATTTCAGCGTCCAGAGTAAACATACGTCCAACTCTACTTCCCTTTGCTACCAACCTGCACTTGTCATTGAAATCTTCTACAAAGCAGTCCTTTGCATTAAATCTGACTTGCAGCCCTTGCTCGACTGACACCAAGTTCTTTGTAATAGATGGCACATGTAATACATCTGAAAGACTCTTTGTCTTACCATCATGCAAGGACAAGGGAACTTTTCCAATGTGTGAAATTGGGTGGCATGAGTCATCACCCATCTGCACATAACCTGCATTCTGCAAATCCTGCATCTCTCCAAACCATTCTTCATGGCTGGTCATATGATTGGATGCACCTGAATCAACATACCAAACATCTTCATGTGTTCCCTTTCCTGTAACAACATTCAACATATGCTGCATAACGAACAAACGTTCATTTTTGTCTTCATTCTGTCATGAAGACGATGCATAGTTTCCTTGCTACAACTTACCACTACGGATATCATCTCTCTTAGCATAACATTGGGCTGCAATATGACCTGTTTTGCCACAGTAGTGGCACACAATACCAGAGTTGTTAGAACCTCTGTTCTGCCATCCACCTCTTCCTCTAAAGCTCCCCCTACCTCTAAAGTTACCACAACCTCCTGAAACCTGCATATCGCCAAATTGCTGATTCAATCTATTTTGTTGGTTATCACTACCACGTCCTGTACCACGGCCTCTTGAAGAGAACCTACCACGTCCCCTTCCTGAACTGGAGTAGAAAGCCTGGACCTGTTCACCACTTCTTTCAGATGTCTCACTCTGCATGTTGATTTCTTCAGTGATCATTAGAGAGACCAACTCATCGAAATCTGGAAATGGCTTTCTGACATATACGGAAGTTACAAAAGACTTCCAAGCGTTTTCATTGTTAAGTCCACCCAAGGTAGACGACACCAAATCATCATCATCGGGCATTGCATCAATCGCTGCCAATGCATCTGCAATGCTCCTTACCTTCAATGCATACTCATTGATAGACATCTTCCCTTTCTTCAATGTATTCAACTCTTGCTTGAGTTGAATCTTTCGTGCCTTTGTATTTACAGAAAACATACTTTCAAGTATGGTCCAAGCTGCATATGCATTCTCTGCATTTCTAATGTGTCCCAGCATATTATTGTCAATTACTGCAAACAATCAATACATGACCTTCTTGTCTTTTGCATTCCATTCCTTTCGTGCCTTTATCTCTTCTGCAGTTGGAGGATCACTCACCTCCGGCTCCTTTTCTTCACCTGAAACGAACTCGTAGAGGCCTTTTCCAATAAGGAAGTTCGTGACACAAAACTTCTATGATGGGTAGTTGTTCTTGTCGAGCTTCTCAATGATGGGGCTTCCACTGTTCTCTGCCATTATCACAAAACTAATACCAAACAGCAAGCAAATCTTCTGCAACCCTTGACCTGTAGTGCACAACAATACACCAGACAGCCTTTTTCATTGTCTGCTCAACAATACATGCAATCTGCAACCAGTTTGCAGATAAACCTTGTGTTTACTACTGGTAAACACCTTTGAACTTACAGATCTGAAATCTGTAACCTGCGCACCACGTTCGGTCAATACAGTCGAAGTCACAGTGTACCCTGAAACTGGTGTCCGCAACCTTGCGGCTCTAAAACGGGCCCTAAAACGGCCTCAGAATACACATCGCTCTTCACGCACACCAAATCTCACTACAAACTGAGATTTTTGCTCTGCCCTGCTTCCGGTGCCTCCACATGCACTATCCAAGAGAAAGAGTTGAAGGATGGGAGAGCTTCTTACCCGTGGCTTGCTTGCTCGAACCTTGCTTCTTCTCCTTTGCTTCAACCTTCGAAATCAGCCTCTCTCAATGGCGCGGCTCTGATACCATGTCAAGAATCGCGTGGTGGAGGGGGTTGCTCAAGATGCTGCGCCGAACACACACAGAATGCACAAGGAGAAGCTCACTCAAGAGACAAGAAGAGAGATGGAGGCCAAAACGTTTTCTTGCTAATTTCTTCTTCTTCTTCCACACTCTTTACAATGTACACAAAGTATAGATAAGATACAACATAAAAGGAAAGTGGCCTACTAAGTCAAACAATGCATAACCGACTACACTAGTCGACTGACGCTATAACTATGCCAGCTGTAAATAGGTGTAACAACCTGAATATAATAGGTAATGAGTCAGTGGCCATGTGAGAGTCATAATGACCACCGACGTGCTAAGTGTAGATGTGTGGACCCATCTAACCAGGCGGTCCATCATCAATGTCCGCATGTGTTGAGCTTGTCATCTCAACATATGAGGCAATGTAAAGAAAACATATGAAAGGCACAAGATGTCATGAAGTCCTATGCTGATGATAGGCAGAGGCACATGGAGTTTGATGTTGGAGATTGGGTCTTCTTGAAAGTGCCCAAGTCTCATTATGCATCCTTTAAAGGTGGAAATAAAAAGTTAACTCGCAGATTTTATGGCCTATATTTGGTATTGGAAAATATTGGAGAGCTTTCATATAAGCTCCAATTACCTTCAACTACTCACATACATGATGTTTTTCATGTATCATAATTGAAGAAGTATATTGGGGAAGATGTACAAGTTATTGAAGAGCTTCCACCACTTGATGAATATGGATTGATTGTTTATGAACCTGAAAGAATATTGGGAAGCGTGAAAAGGTTCTTATGAACCAAACTCTTACTGAATTTTTTATCAAATGGAAGTGGCTACCTATAGAAGAGTCCACTTTGGCAACCCTATTCTTATTTGGATAGCTTGTTATTTTAAAATATTGTTATTGATTAAATTGACTTAATGACATCAAAAAGTGAATTTGATGGTTTGGAATGATGCCTCAAGGTGTATGTTTCATTTCTACTCTTCAAACACTGAGTTTGGATACTCCAATCAAAAGTTATGGCAATTTTACTAATGCAGCGCTGTTTGGACAACAAGCAGTCAATTCACTGTTTCAAGTTCATTATTATGTTTCTTCACACAAAGTGCTTCCACATGCTTATGGATCTTCATTGACATAATTTGCTTCATTATTGACTTTCCTACTACTTCATTATCTTCAGTTTTGAGGACAAAACATCTCTAGGAGGGGATGATTTGTAATGAAGCAAATGATCAAAATGAGAGATGAAGCCTATTCTAAGTGAGAACTTTGTAAATACTTGAGCCAAGAGAAAAGAGGACTTCGGGGTTAGTATAAAAATGTAAGAAATGCCAATGTAGCATCATTATTTGGCATTATCATAATTTTATCCTTCTTGTACTTGGTTAGTAGCTCATGGCTACATTGTGCTATGGTAATGGAAGATGTTTCATGGCATGGCCATATTTGTAATAATTCAGTTTGTTACAATTCTTGCTGTGTGTAGCTTAGATTAATTTGATTTCTTGCCCATTTCTATTGTTAGGTTAGTCCTTTACACACTCACATAAGATCTAAACCACAACCTATACACAGCTTGGGTCTTCAAGTGCAGGCCCTTACTCTTCGCTTGCCTAGAGTTTGACCTGTCTCCCTAACTAATCAAACTAAGTCTTGTGCACATAATAAGAAGACTCGTACCAACCCCTAGGGAGAGACCAAATGAGAGGTTTTCAATTGCAAGCATTCATGACTTCAACGAAGGTATCGACAGCTCTTTACCACCACTTAACTTTGAACTCTTGTCCTTTCTCATCATGCAAGCCCACCAAAGAACCATCATGTGCAGAATCCCCACACACCAAAACCTGTGCCAGCCCTCCGTGTGATTTCCAACAACGAACAACCCTATCCCTAACTCCAAAAACTTGACCACCAGCCACCTTGGCCAACAACATGCCCCCAACAACCTTCATCCGCACCACAACCATAGCTCCTCCACGGCAAACCATAGATGTCCCTTCTACCCAGGTCTTCAGTGTAGGCCAAAGCCTACTACCTACGATAGTGCCATGGGATTGGCACTCGTTTAGGAGGGGGATAATGCTAACCCTCAAATGAACAAGGTGGAAAATCTAGAAAATCTAAAGCAAAAGACAAGGCCAAGGCAAAAGTGAAATGGAAGATGAAGGCATGCCAAGAAAAATATGAATATACAAGAAGTGTAGAAAAGCCCTAAATCAAGGAGAAAGGTGCACAAAAAAAAGTGCAAGTCAATACTTTTGTGAAAGAGCGCAGGGTGCATCATGATTTATTTTAAGAGCATCGGGCTCTCACTCGTGCAATTTGTAAAGGTAGATGGGCGATAGGAAGGAAGCTAGGAAGATAGGAGGACAATGGGAAAAAAGGGCCTAGGCCACAACCGGCCATGTAAAAAAGGGGATAAGGGGATGATTGCCCAAAAGGGATTTAGGGTTTTGTATATAAAGTTGAAAAGTGAATGAGAAGCTCATTCTTATGTGTGGCCAAAAGTAGCTCTCTTCTTCTTCTTCTTCTTCTTCTTCTTCTTCTTCTTGCTTGCTTGCTTACTTGAGCTTGTGCTTAAGAGAGGGAGTGCGAGAGTGTGAGGGAGTGAGCGTGTGAGGGTAAGGGACCGTGGTGGAGAAGCTCTCCATCTTCTCCTCTCTTCTTCTCTTCTCTTCTTTTCTCTTGTCTTGCTCACAGCAATGGAGCTTGAAGTGTGGAGCTTGAGGATGGAGCTTGCTTGAAGCTTGCACTTGGATCGTGGAGCTATCGGAGTGCTCGGGAGAGGAGGCAACTTGATCGGGCATGGAGGTAAGCTCACTACACTCGTAGAGATGGATAGCGCATCAGCTATTTGAGAGGTAGCCATTAGTGCTCAACTTGGAACGCATGAGAACAATGAGCGGTCCGTGGGTCTTGGTGGTTTTGTGCTCACCCCTACACTTACTTTCTTTTTGGATCATTGTCTTGAGTGATTGCTCAGTGGCTTTGAGAGTCCTAGAGCTATAGTGATAATCTTAGTGAGAGAACCACCAAAGTTGATCACGCACAACTTGCCCTCAGTAGTGGTGAGATTCTTGCTAGAAGTTTTGGAAAGGACCACATGTACCTTGGTGAGGATCTCACAAACTTGCTCTAATAAGAACTTATTCAAATCCTCCTCAAGTATCTTGTCAAATAAAATACCCTCCATGAAGCCCTTGGGAGCTGGTCTTGTTGTTAAGTAAATAAGTGGTGGAAAAACTATATAGTGGCCCTAAGATTCTCCTCCTCAATGGCAGAAAACAACAATCCAAATGAGTTGACATTAGGCTTATGATCCCACCTGATCCATCAAAGGAGTTTTAAAGATTTTATCATGTTTCCTATTCCCTTGGTGGAGTCCTCGGGCTTTAGTACAAATTCTAGAGTGAGTGCCACTTCCTTGCATTGTTGTTTTCCCTTCACTATACCCTATCACACTTGTTCTAGTTTTGGGATCATAGTTTTGCACAAAGTTACAACAAGTGGTAAAGTGAATAGGCCCATTGGTTGCCTTTATATAGTCATTCAACCCACATTTAGCCATCAACTCCTTAATTTTAGGATACGTGTTGACAATGTTTTCTAGGTTAGGAAGTTGACAAAACATCAAAGCTCCAAAGCTCCATAAATTGGTCTCTAGGCCAAAATCCTTGCATTGCTATGTAGTGAACACTCCCCTATCCTCATAGCAAGACTCCTCAATAGCCACCAATGTAGACATTTTGGATTATGAACTTGTCATTTGCTTAATCAAAATAAGACCACATCTTGAGAAATTTTTGGTTAATTGACACAAAAAATACAATAAGAGCCAAACCATACCTTTTATTTTTTAAATAGAAATTTGCCAAAAGTGAGTGGCCCAATGTCCCCCTTGCAAACAAAAAGGACTAGCAAGCTTCCTAGCTTACAAGTGTAACAAGCAAAGGATTAGGAAAGATGCTACACCAACAAAAAGAAAAAGACAAACAAGACTGATTATGTACAAAGAAAATCCAAAGACAACTAGATGGATGGAAAATATGAGGAAAGGGTGGACAACCACCAAGTATAAAAGCTGGGATTATACTTCGATTCTGCAAATGCATCGAGGTCAAATAGTTACATAGCCAAAGTGCATAAATAAGTGGTAATATTAGTGAGTAGACAAGGATAAGTAAAGCAACTAGCCACATGCAGTTCCTCCTTGATAAGAATTTTATTAAATAATGGATGGTGTTGTAGATTGGAGGGCACTTCTAGTTCACAAGCCAAAATAATAGCATGAAGTAAAACATGAGAATGATATGTAGGATCAACCCAAAGGATGTTAATGGCATGTCGTTGCTCAGTAGTGGTCATAAGGCGACTACCAACATGAGCAGTCTAACTCTATATGAGACAACGCGGTTGGGGTTGAAGAGGAGTGAGAAGCTTGTGGATAGGAAGTTTGGCATGGGGATCTACCTAGAGCAACTATGGATGGAGCTTGAGGAGAAGAGATACATAAAAAACTAGATTGTTTGGGAATCCAAATGTTGGGATTACCCTTGTAATAGCCCTAAGCCTCAAAGAGAGAGCAGGCAACCCAACACAATGAAGTTTTGGGCTTTAAAGGAGTCTTGTGACATTGAATTGGCTTCCTACGCAATGGCTTTGAGGGTTCTAAAGGTGGAGATGGGACCGGTAATGGGAGGCAAGGTCAATTTTGGAAGTTAGTAGAGTTCACAAAATGCGGGTTTAGAGGCTCGACTAACATGAGTAGCTTGGTGATGGTGGACCTGAAGCAATTGATGAAATAAGGAGATGTTGGATTAAGAAGGGGTGGGATGGATTAAGAATGGGTGGGATGGGGAGTTGGAGTTTGCCCCATAAAAAGATCCCCTATATTGAAAGAAGAAACGACTGGGCACCTGGAAATTGCAATGTAATGTGTTGATCAACATAGTGGATGATGGTGTGAGGAATGTGATGCTTAAAAGGTCAACCCTAGAGAAGTTCCTTCCCCACATCCTCTTGGTTTGGAAGAATATAAAAAGGAAGAGGGATGCTCTTAGTTGCAATAGTAAGCATTAGCTTATATTTATCAAATAGTGAGTAGGGTTAGCCACCATAGGAGTTCCAGTGTGAGGCATTCCAACTCCACAAGGTGGTTGGTCCAAGCACTAGTGTCTTCCCAATGCTCTTGTACTACAATGCAAAGACTGGCGATTAGAAACTCAACTAGCATAATAGCATTAATGCCATAGTGATTTTGAATGGAGTCTAGTCTTAAAAACTGTACAATAGGCCCAAAAAGCGTAACCATAAGCTTGCTATCTCAACCAAAGCATGAAGCAAAGATAGTATTAGTCAAAACATTATGTAAAATCTTGTTGGTGGACTCAGCCTAGCCATTAGCGTGAGGATAGTACAAAGATGACTTGCGATGGATAATTAAAAAGTAGAAAGAAAGTGATGAATGACCTCATTTAGAATGTGAGTTTCCTAATCACTAACTAACTCAATTGGGTAGTCAAAGTGAGAGATCACTTGTTCCCACAACAACTTAGCCATCATATGGGCATCGTTCTTGTGGGTCTCTTGTGCCTTAGTCCATTGAGTCATATAGTCAGTTGTTGACACAATGATGTAGCATGCATGTGAGCACTAGGCAATTTGGAGTGATAGGTCCAACAAAGTCAAACCCCATTTTTCAAAGGGTTGTCGAGCAATGATTGGTGATAGGAGCCATCTTGTCCTTTTGCAAATAGAAATTTTGGTGCGTTGGCACTCATCACTACTAACCCCAATGCAAGACAGAGAAAAATCCTAGAAAACGGAAGCAAAAGAAAATTTAAAAATTTTAAAAAATGTAGAGCAAAGCAAAAAAAGGTGTCCCGACAGAAGGATAAGAGGAGAAAAGGCCAAAAGTGCAAGGGCAACCTTAAAAGTAGAGAAAAGGAAAATGTGCATTTTAAAATGTAAAGGCACCCCCTAAATTTTTGTAAAGGAGTACCACGCTCCCTCTTGTGCAATAGCACTTCTCGGCACCAAAATTCCGCTCTCATTGGCAACCATGGGATAGGGTGACTCAGCCCGTCGAATCCACGAACAAATCTGCACATACACAACCAAGAAGCATCAAGCTGATACAAAACAAATATATAATAAACACATCACAACGCTCACCCTACCCCCTGACAAAACCAAGGCATGACATCCACAAGGAGTAGGCCTAGCATAGTCTGATAGAAGATTCGAAGCTAGTCACTAACCAACTGCTCCAACACAGCCAAACTAAAAAGAACTATCAAAGAGGTTGCCCTAAGTGGTGGTTTGAACTGCCTACCTAACTAAGGACAACACAACTAGGAGCTCCTACTAGGCGAGGACTCCTATAGCCTGATTCAAGAAGTATCTTCTTTAACACATTGCTTCTTCCAAGTTTTTTTAATAATTTTAGTAACATACTCGGGCATGTAAAAAGGAGGGAGCTGAGCGTAGTGACCCAAGGAGAACAAGGCATCGGCCTCAGGTCCTGTCTCGGTACCTAAGAACCTACCAAGCCCTCGCAAGGCGACACTTAATCCTTTTTTGACGCTCACTTTTATTTTCGCTCCAACCTTCCTTATTTTCTTCTTTTTCAGCAAGATGCCACCCCTAGGAAGACAAGGTATCGGCCCCGGGTGTGACTCGTCCCCAGGAACCTACCAGGCCTTCGCTAGGCAATGATCAACTGCTTATACATTTTCATTTCTTTTCATTTCTTTGATAGGGGTTAGAACCTCTTTTTACACACCTTTGTATATATTTATTGTCTTTTGGGATATTTATGGTTTCTTGGCATCATCATTATAATCTTTTGGCAGGCTTCTCTAACTGCCTCACAACTAATAGGAACTCCTGGAACGGCTGCCTAGAAGGCTAGCAGAATAGAGTCTCTAGGACCCCCTTCTAAAACAGGTCTTTTGATGCTTAGCAAGGTCTTTACAGGAGGCAATGACTACTCCAACCCCCCTCAAACATACTAAACCGAAACCTCGGGACTTCATGCCTTGGACGTCGGTCCCTAGCAAGAAATGAAAAAACCCCTTAACAAGTACTCAATCACATATAACAAACAACCCCAGTACTCATAAAGGATAGATATCAACTGGATAGGGCCACGAGAAGCTTCCACGCAACAAAACGGCTCCTTCCAAGCTCTTCTTCAAACCTGTCTAGCACAGAACTAAAACAAGGGACCATTAATCGCACCTGCACTAAACAGACAAGTGGCCCTCTTGGCCTAATGAAATAAAACACTTCACTACACATCCTTGATAGGCCCTCTTGGCCTAACGAAATCTAGACGTAATATCCAAAGCAGCTACCCTTCCTAGCTTAAAACTAGATAGGTCATTTTAGTCCACGTAATACTGATGTCCTTGGCATATACATCACACCCTCTCAGACTACCCAGGGTGCCAAGGATAGCATATCATAGGTCGACTAGCCCCATGCTACTCATGCGAGTTAGCTGAAAGCTTGATCTTGTATGGTTTTCTTTTATAAAAAAATCTTTGGGTTTTGTAGAGCTACAATTCCAAGCCTTTCCACAAATAACTCATTAATAAGGCCGATCCCTTCTTGGCACTATGAGCTAAATGAACGGCCTCAGTGGGCTCGCATGTCCTACATTTATTATAATCCGAATAACCTGGTCGTTCAAGCGGTTGAGTGGCTCCTTTGGGAGAAAGAATCATAGCTTTGTACTCATTCAAACCTCCCCTATTTGGGTTTTCACATAAATCAGTGCTGCGACCCAAACTAGGTAGAACTTCAAGCCTAAGCACATCACATGGGTGTATCCCAAGGCAGTGTATATGGTCAGATGTATATCCAATCTCATCCTCTTGGGGGTTCAACAGAATATATCCAGATGGGATCCTTGGCCTTGCATCCGACATTCCTGCCACACTTTTGGAGATTTTGGGTCTCCAAACCCATCTCACATTCCCCTTAATATTCTTGCATTCCCTCAATTTGCTGCACTTGTCTAACGAACTCAATGCAAACTTATCCCTATGGCCAAATGGCCTCACATCCTTATGACCTTTGTGAAGCATAGGTGGAATTTTAGCATTTTGCATCCTCTTTACAAAAGATATCTTTACTTGTTTACGTCCATACTGCAAATGTTTTTCCATAAGAACCATGCTTTCACTGGAAGGAACAACATCCACCTGGAAGCATGATTCACTTAGAGATGATAAAGGTCTCTCAAAAGCTTTACTAGCAACAAAATTAGAACCACACACAGAATTCTTATCAACACTCATAGGCCCATTGGCTCAATCCATATTGCCATCACAACTAACTTTCGTGGAAGTGTTGCAAGCCCTACTGGGACTTACATGGCTTGGAACCTGTTCACTGAGAGGCATGTCATTACTACTCATAAGATGGCCATTTTCTGCTTTGAAATTTTGGCCACCAAGGTTCCCCTCATAGGCTACCTTGGTATCAACAAGTGAGGTGTCTTCTTGCAGAAATGGTTGGAAACTAGGATGCACTTGTACTGAGCGGGAAAAACTCCAAAAGTTTTCCTAACATCTCTGAATGTGACCCTCATAATCAATGGCATGAATTTTTGCTTCCCTTAACGACTTAGGATTCCGCAGTCCCACTTGGATTTGTGTATTAATCTCTAGGCCATTCAGAAAGAGCTCACATTGCACATCATCTGGTAGTGCACTGGCTCTTCTTGGCCAAAGCCTAAGAATACTATCAAAGGCTCTAGCATACTCTTTAACAGAAGGATAAGACTCTTGTCTAAATTGCATAAGCTGCCCTAAGACCTGAATCATAGGGAGCTGCTTTTCATACTCATCTAGAAATCTATCACAAGACTCCTCAAATAATTTGATCGATCCTCTTGGGAGGTTCTAGTACCATTTCCTTGCCTCTCCCTTTAGGATACTTGGGAATACAAGCATCCGACGTATATCGTCAAACCCACTTGCAATGCAAGTTAGGTCATATTCTCTTAAATGAATCATCGGATCCTCATCTGGCAACCCATAAAACACTGGGAGATCCCTATAAAGAGGAGGACATTTAGTCCTCCCTTTTGGGATCAAGACTGGGTCATTAAAATCTTCGTATTCCTCTTGACCTAATACTAGTGTGTTAGGGTCTTTAATATCTTCCATTTCCACCTTTACTGGTGTGGAAGAGTCACTAATTCCATGAACTTCCCTTTCCGCCAACTCACAAAGTGGTTTAGGGAATCCAACACTATGCAATAGGGAATCTATCCCATCATCTGCTAGTGGTGTTCTAGTAAGCCTATTCTCATCTACCACCACTTTGCTAGAACTTAGGATATGTCCTAATGAAATATTCCTTACTAACAATGGTTTTCCACACACATGGACATCATCCAATGCTTTATGGATCTTGGCAATCACACTACGGTACCCAACTATGTCGGGCACTAGCATCCGATGTATCTTTAGATCATAATCATCATGTCCTCCTATGTGCATATTAACCATCATTGTCACAGTCTTTTCTATGACATTATCATCATGAATTATCATAGATGACTGTATCATCTTAGCACTACTTTCACTTTCCCTTTTCTCTAATCTCCATGGGCTATTAATCTTAGAGGTAGCTCCATGGGTATTTTCCCATAGGGACCAAAACTCAAGCATGGTATCACTTTCAGGGCAAAGGGTAAAATAGTCAATCACCCGACGTGTCAAAGATCCCACTAGACTGTTCAAGATAGACAAAGTATCCTTTGGGTGTTGGGGATTTCTTTGATTGACCGTCATACTAATGACCAAAGTTTTTATCAGACTAACTTGATATCCACCGCTTCAAGGCAGCTATCGACCAATAAAACTAAGAGGTCCCTTATGAGACCAACATTCGGAGACTGCCACTTATCGACAGCTCCTGGCATACGCACCACTGATGGGACCTAAAACGGGCCGGCACTGGCTCATGCACTAGCCGACGGACCTCTATCCTGCACTCAACAACCCCACAGCCTTGCGGCCAGGAGCGTGGATGACACATACATCATCTTCCTAAACATCTTGCGTTTGTATTATGTCTCGTAGTCCAACTCTAACCCAATCAACACTCCTCAGAGGGAGTCCCAACACATTGCCAAATAGCACGAAGCACAAACATAGGAGGTCCTTCAACGCGGCTGAATGCCGCTACCTCACTGCGACTCTCCTACACCTTGGGGATTGGCCCCTTGATGCGTCGCTAAACATATATAACCTACGAACACAAACTTTCTCTTTTATGATTCGCGTATTTCCAGGAGATATACCATGCTTCCTCACTTTCTTTCCCGCCTAGCCTATAGCTTGGACAACCTTACTCACTCAACGTTGATCATATTCCTCTAAAAAACAATTGCTATGCATCCAAGAGGTATTTTCTGATACTTTTTAAATTTCATGCTTCATGCAAATTGTGAATGTATACGTGCTCAAACAATTAATAAAATCAGCATTAGTGCTTAGTGCAAAAGTATTTCTTTCAATGGATTTCTCTATCACTCGTATGCAGTGTTGCATGAACCTAGCACCGAGAAACCCTCATGCTACTAGGTTCTTAATCTTTAATTATCAACCAATCTATATGATGTGCATAAAAACCAACAAGCTTTTCATCATTTCATTCAGCATTTAAACACCTTTTATACACTCTACCCCCTCACCCGTTTAGGTTGTGCATATTGCATAGGTTTAGGGTTTATTTTTCACATTTTTATTGCATAAAAAGCCATAAAAACTCACTATAACATGAAGATAGGGCTGAACTGAGGCTAAACCTCATACTTTAGACCCCCCATACATCCACAAACATGAATCTTATTTTTCCTTAATTTTCGGCACCCAAAATCTATTTTTTCCATATTTTTCCCATATTTTTCCTATTTTTCTTGTATTTTTCCAATATTTAATGACTAAAAATACAAAATGGGTTATGCGCTGTCGCCCTTAGGTTCATTTGTAGCAAAAAGACAAGTTTATTTGGTGTGGCTTATGATATTTTTCATTGATATCTCAAAAACACCCAATTTTCCCATATTTTGCATATTTACGGGTTTTTCACTACTAATTTCATCCACAACACTTATGATTCTCTGATTTTCTGATCATAAACAATTGAAAGACATTAAAGACAACATCATAATACATTATCATCTCATGGGAACAAGAATGCATCAAGCAAATTGCATAAAAACACCATTTTCCTTTGTAAAAATGAGATTACCATTCTTTGCGGGTTGCGGGTTTTTATTTGCCATATTTTGGGACTGATTTCCAGCCACCATTAATGCTCATGACAGTCCACCTTCAGCAATCTTCAATCTTCTTACACCATGGAGCAACCCGGTCTTCATTGGACAAGCATCCATCATCCATTCTTCTTCCTCCTCTTCACCACATGAATCTGCCTTTAGGGGAGAGAGGGAGGAGAGAGAAAGACTGAAATCAGAGATCTTCATAGAGACCACCATTGGAGGAGCGAAGCATAGCGATAGAGTCCACAGACAGGGGGGATTTAAGCCCCATGATCAGTGATGGGGGTTGTTTGCAGCAGCCATGATTCCTCCATCCAAGAAGCGCAAGTTTCGGGCACCATCTTCCTCCACGTTTTCTCCACGTTTTTTCACTCATATGCATGAAAAGTTTCATGCTACATTTAAATTTTGGGCTCCCAAGGGTCACTTGCTCATTTTGGCCAAATTTTGTCCACCTCTTTGCATCTTGACCGGTTTCTTGGGCATTTTCCCATCTGGACTCGGAATTGAGCTCTAAAAAATCCTAGGCGTCTGGCTTGGCATCTCGCATTGGCCAGTAACTCGTGTCAACCCGCACAACTGTCTGAAAATTTATGAAAAATCAACAAGTGTCGCTCGGGCGCCTTTAAAGCACTTTGGCGCTTAAAATCGTCCTAGATCGAGCCGCCGCCTTTGACGTTGAACATTTTTCCCTTGATATTCATAATTTTTAGCTATTTTTAAGCACTTCTTGGCACCAAAATTCCACTCTCATCAACTTAGGAGTCTTTCCAGATGCTGTTCAGCCAGCTGGTCAGCAGTTACGACACTCATGCCCGGTATGAGCACCGCGGTAGGATAGCAGACACTATCATCGTTGATCTAGAAGAGGAGAGAAAGCTGGCCCGCAAAGCATGGCTGAATACAATAGGGATCAACAGGCTAGGAGCCAAAGGCAAAGCATGGAGCTGCGAGAGGTGCAGCGTGTGCTGAACCTGGCCAGCAGAAATTGAACAGACCATGAGAGAGCACTAGAAGGAGACTTAACGTTGAGTGAGCTTCTCACAAAGTGGCTGCTCGATAATACGGCTCTGCAAAGCAAAGTGCCACAGCTCTCGACATCGCTGCTCGTAGGATTAGGAGCAAACCAGGGCTCAAAGAGCTAGTCTAAAATCCCTATTGTTGCCAAGCAACTCGATAAGTACCAACCCCATGACGATCCATATAGATTTGTTGAGCAGTTTGAGCAAGTCTGCGAAGCCAACGGCCTCAACGCTCTCAAGCGTTCGGGCTTTGCTTGGGCGACAAGGGTAGGACGTGGTATACGAGCTTAGATACCGCAGAGCTAGCCAACTTCGATGGCCTCAAGGATCTCTTCATTAAGAGATTTGCCGAGCCCGGATACTCCGATAATCTACTAGTACACTTGATGAATGTCAAGCAGAAAGAGAATGAGAACATTCACGATTACGTGACCCATGTGCGGAATCTCTTCAAGAGAATCCCTATCGGAGAACGCCCGACTGAAAGAGTAGTATCAATGGTATTCATCAGCGGGATTCAGAACGAGGAACTATATAAGGCTTTGGCAGGCAACTCGAGCTTGCAGTGAGACGCGCTAGCTAGGGTCTTTGAGGAAGCCATCCAAGTTGATGATCAACTGAAGGAATGAAGATCTAGGAGCTTGAACTCTGAGCAAACCAACTCACAAAATTCAGAGAGAGCGTCAGCCTCCTCGAGTGAGCAATCAGCCCCATCATCCCAGGATAAAGGGAAAACCACCGAGACGGACATTAAGATGGAATTAGCCAAGTTACAAGACATGTTGAGACGACCAACGCGCCCACACATCTAATGCATGTACTGTGGCAGAAACCACTTGCCAGCCAAGTGTCAAGACCCTAAGTCAAGACCTTGCGCTAACTGCGGTAGGTTCGGTCATGACGTCGCGCAATGTAGATTGCCAAGAAGACTTCCATACTCATAATCATACGGCTAGCCTTACCTAGCGAACAGGCCGCAGCCATTTTTCGGAAGGGGAGCCCCATTGGCCCTCCCTATGCCTAACAACATTAAGCCAGCCGTTCCTAGGACGGAAATAAATCCTACATGCATTCCTAGACCGCTTGGTCCTTACGTAACCCATCCACCGAGTGATGCTCATGTCCACTATGTGGAAGAACCAAACGAGAAAGAAGCTTACATATTCCCTTACGTCTCGCATGACAATGAGGGCAATGCTGTCCTCATGGATTATCGCCCCGTACCGGTGATGGTGTTAGGAAGAGGACGAGGTAAAGGCCTAGGAGGGCAAATGCAGGATCCAATCACCTGTTGGACTTGTGGTCACCCAGGTCATGTCTCATCACGCTACCCTGAAAGGGAGCAGCAAAACAGAGACAAGGCTGACCAAAGGTGTGCTGAGTGCAGAATCATCCATGTCTTCCATCGATTGCCCAAAGCGAAACCCATCTTTTAGCTTAGCCAATGTGCTATTTGTCCCATTGGGGCTGTTTGGTGTCGAGAACCTCGATGGGGAGGCCATGCCTATCCCATTGCGGGTCATGACCCATGCCCAAACAAATCAAGCTGACATCTCTCTGCCAGGACCTAACAATCTCGATACAGCCTCGATAGGAAAGAAGAGCTATATACGGAGGAGGAAGAGGTCGAAAGCTAAGATTGCACTAAAAACGGAGAGTGCTACAACTCTGCCTATTAGAAACAAGGTCTCTGACGCAGAGGCATAGACTTCAGCCCCTAAGACGGTTGAAAAGGAAAGCGCTAAGGTAGGGGAATACCCTCATCCGTAGCAACAGCTAGAGGCCATAGAAAAGGTGAAGGAATGGGTGAAGGAGGCTCAAGAGCATCTAAAAGACGCTGAGCCCATCCTAGAGGACGAAATCGATGACCTCTCCAGCATAAGTACACCAACCTCACCTCCACAACCAAAGTCGAGAGAAGCAACTGCACCATAAGGAGTGCCGCTGAGGCCAAGCCTCGGCATTACAGGGCCGTGGTTCAGTCTCACGGCCACTAGTCAGGACGATCCAGGTTAGGAGAGAGATGAACACCCAACGATCTCCTGACCACGTAGGTGACTACCCCTGTAACATTTAGCTTGGGAGATCTGCTTAGGCAGCACCCCACCCTATGGCAAGATCTTAAGCAGTGGGTTGAAGGGTCACAAGAGCAAGTCACAGCAGACCCTCATGACCATGATGCAGAGACGCAAATACCGAGTTTGATGCTGCACTCTATGCCTAAATCCTTGTACGTCAATGCCTTTTGGGAAGATTCTGAGATGCATGCAGTCTTACCGGTTTTAGCCCTAGGCAATACAACGAGAAAGGGAATCGTGGACACGGGGGCTGGGGTTAATGTGCTTAGCCACGTAGTGCTTTAGACTTGGGGAAACCCACCCATTGAGACTACTAGGTTTAATGTCACACTAGCAAACGCTATGAGAGTCAAGCCATTCGGGGTGGTTAAGAATTGACCAGTGAAGATCGCAGGTGTTCGGTTCTCCGTTGACTTTATAGTCATGAAGGGAGTGGACTACAACATCCTATTAGGCCGACCCTGGAGGCGCAACGCTAGAGTCATCGAAGATTGGGGTAATGGCTTGATCTTCCTTGGCAATAGGACGGATGCCGTGAGAGTAGAGATGGACACTTGGAAGACCTCACCCATCGACTTAGATGCCATCTTTGCTATGCTCAAGGGTAATGCTCAGGTCAAGAAGTCCTAAGGGCCCTTGACCAAGTATATCCCATGCCCAGGGGATGAGCAGGATTGGATGCATGTCCTTGCTACAATCGACCTGCCGTTCTTTGATCACGAGGTGTATGAGCAAGCCATCAAAACAATCGACAAGGCTAATGACACACCCTCCGTACCAGTCTGCATGATGGCAAGAAGCCTTCGTGGGAAACCGAAGCCCGTCAACTTCCAAGTCCCAACCAACAAAAGAGAACTCTAGGAGATACTGGAATACCTAATGGGCAAGCTAGCTGGCAATCCGGTTGCAAATTTCAAACCACACTAGGATCTCTTAGATGAATCCAAGTGGCAATGGACCAGAGTGCATGACTTAAACCTCATGTATAACTGGGCCCTGGTTCCTAACCAATGACTAGAGATATACCAAGCCCTAGGAGACGACGAGCAGTCTGATGAAGAGAATTCTAATGACGAATATGAAGATTTCCAATCCTTTAGTGATGAAAGTGAGGGTGAGGTAGATACTGTGGAATATGACACTGAAGGACAAGAAATAGAGCAAATATGTGCAGACTCCAAGCCGCAGAAAAAGAGTATCTTCAGGATGGAGTGAGGAGTCATGCGCATGGAATGTGATCGCGCCTAGTTGGAACACGTAGGAGCCATAGACCTTGAGTAAGCATGCCTAGCCCATCCAGGAATGACATTAGTGCTTAGGACTGAATCACCATTTGAATTGCGCTCACCAGGGGAGACCACCTCTTCTAGCGAAGATAGAGGGTTTGACTCTGAATCGGCGGTTAGTTCGGATAGTGATCTAGAAATCCCTAGGCTGCCCACAACCAGACGCCCCAAGGGGGACCTACCCGTCCACCTGAGGCACAGACGATCAAGGCAGGGAAAGGCAAAACAACCCCAGGATACACGAATGATAGAACAATGAAAATCGTAGGACCTCCCTAAATGATTTACGAAATTCAAAAAAGGGGACAGGGTGGTAGTTCTGTTAGGTTCCAAATGTCAAGCACAGACAAGCGAACCAATCGAGGGACCTGCCAAGGTCAAAGAGGTGGACCTAGCCCAGGAAGGGGAAACACCCCGATCAATCTTCATTGCAGATGACTTGACTAATGAAGAAGAAACAAGTCTTGTCACTCTCTTATGAGAGTACATAGACCCGTTCGCCTGGTCCTTAGAATAGCTTAACGGGGTAGATCCAAGTGTGGTGACTCACAACATACCCATGACGCCAGACGCAACACCAGTCAAGAAGCAACCATACCCTATGAATCCAAAACATGCTCATGCTATCAAAGAAGAGATTGATAAGCTAATGAGAGCAAGATTCATTTACGAAATTGAGTACACAGACTAGGTATCGCCCATAGTCATCGTGATGAAGAAGAATGGAAAGATCCGAGTGTGCGTCAATTACAAGAAGGTGAATGCTGCTACTAAGAGGGACAACTATCCATTGTCGTACACCGAGCACATGCTTGAGAGAGTGGCAGGCAAGGAAGCCTATAGTTTCCGGGATGGCTTCTCAGGGTACAACCAGGTGCAAGTGCATCCTGCGGATGGCCTTCGCCAACTGAGTGGGGTGTCTTTGCCTACATAGTCATGTCCTTCGGGTTCACTAATGCCCCTACCACTTTCCAACACCTCATGTGCACCATCTTTAAGGACATGATTCACAAGGAGTTAGAAGTCTTTGTTGACGACCTCTGTGTCCACTCGACCTAGATTGAATGCTTAAACAAAGTCTTCAAGCGGTGTCGCTTATATCATCTCTCCTTGAACCCCTTAAAGTGCCAGTTTTGGGTGAAGCATGGATGCATCCTAGGGCATGTGGTGTCAAAGAATGGCATACTGACTTCTCAAAGGTCAAGGTCATTGTTGACCTCCCACCCCCAAACAACTACAAGGGAGTTCAATGCTTCCTAGGTCATACTGGATACTATCGGCGGTTTGTACTGAATTATGCGTTGATCACTAGACCCTTGTACAAGCTGCTTATTGTCTTCGAATGGACCGAAGCATGCCAATGGGCATACGAAGAGTTGAAGAAGGCTCTAACCACAACACCAATCCAACGAGCCCCAGATTGGACCATTACCTTCCATGTGCATATCGATGCTTCTAAGTTTGCCATGGGGGTAGTGTTGTGCCAACCTGGCGAACACAATTTATACTATCTAGTAAGCTTTGCTAGCAGACAACTCACTGAGATGGAAATGAACTACTTGACAACAGAAAGGGAGGGATTAGCCATGGTATTTGCTGTGAAGAAATTTCGGCATTATCTTTTGGCCATGCCCTTTACCTTCTTCGTGGACCATCAAGCCTTGCTCTATCTAGTAAACAAACCTTGCACTACAGGACACATAGCTCGATAGCTCCTTCTCCTTTTAGAGTTACTTCTCCGTGGTGGTACGGAAGGGAAAATAGCATTACATGGCTGATCACATGTCGCGCATTCCCACTGGAGAAGCCACTGGACAAGGTGTTGTTGATGAATTACTCGATGCCCATCTGTTTAACCTTTCCAACGAGAGAGATATATTTAAGGCTGATCTAATCCCATATTGGGCAGATGACATAGTCCAGGTGCTTGAGCACGGACTGCCTAACCGACCAATAGAAAAAGCCCGACTTAGGCGATTAAACCTTAAGATCCAACCCTATTAGTTGATTGCAGGCTAACTCTATAGGTTGGGGCAAGATGGATTGTTGCATAGATGCATATGCGAATATGAGATGCACGATGTGCTCTCGGAAGCGCACGACGGCATCACCAGAGGGCACTTTAGTGGGGATACGATAGCACAAAAGGTGATGTAGTCTCAACTGTGGTGGTCCACGCTTTTCTGCGATGCAGCACGATTTGTCAAGCAATGTGACGAGTGCCAGCAAAGGTCCCCATTCGCAAGGATCAAATGGAATTAACCCTATTTATTGCTCGAAAACCCTTCAAAAAATGGGGAATTGACTTCATCGGACCCATCAGTCCTGCAACACAGTATTTGTAGGCCAAGTACATCATTGTGGCCACAGATTACCTCACGAAATGGGCGGAAGTGAGAGCAACATGGAAAAACGACGCTAGAATGATTGCTAAGTTCTTATGGGAGCAAGTGATTTCACGAGTTAGCTGCCCCATCAAACTGGTCAGTGACCAAGGCACGCACTTCATCAATGAAGTGATCGCACATCTTCTGTCCACCTTCCTCATCATCCATCGTAAATCCTCGCCATACTACCCTCAGGAAAACGGCCAGGCCAAATCAACGAATAAGATTCTTGTCAATGTCCTAACCAAGGTTGTCTCTGCTTCACGCAACGACTGGGACAACAAGCTGATGGAAGCTTTGTGGGCTTACCGCACAGCTTATAAAACGGCTATCGGTCAAACCCCCTTTAGGCTGACATATGAAACAGAAGCGATTCTACCATTAGAATTCTTTGTTCCTAGCCTAAGAATAGTGCTTCAAGAACGATGGGAAGGGAAGGAAGCATGGACACAATGCCTAGTTGAACTCGAATGCCTCTTGAAGACTCGTCTTCTAGCCACCCATGCGCTAATCTGTGAGAAAGCCCAACGCAAGAGCTGGTTTGACCAGCACATCAAGCAGTGCTAGTTCGAACAGGGTGACTTAGTGATCCTCTACTCGGTGAAGGGGCATAAGCAAAAAATTAAATTTAGAGGTATTGGACCCTTCAAAGTTCGTGCGATGAGTCGAACAGGCAATGTCAACTTGAGACCCTGGACGATGAAGGGATAGGCTTCTTCAATGGCAGTCGTGTCAAGAAGTACTACCCTCCTACGCACCCTTTGCATGAGCCACCGATGTTAGAACTGCCTGTCAATGTATGAGTAGCCACAATCACTGAAATCGACGACGAGGATGAGGAAGCCGTAGAATCCACATACCTCCATATTACGGTCACAACAAAACAAACATGCGCTTTCAATGCCTTGATCGACTAGGGAGCAGACTTCAATGTCTTAACCCACAATCATTGGACTCAACTTGGCAGACCACAACTTCAGCCCACTAATGCAAAATTAAGCCCATATGGGGCCCATTCCTACGCACTACTCAGCAAATGCAAAGCAGCTGTTTCTATCGAGACTGAGACTATTCCAATGATTTTTTACATGTTGCCAAATGCTGAAAGCGCAAGCATAGAGTCACTGCTGGGTCGAACTTTCAAAAAAGCAGACCCACTGCAATGTTGATTACGAGTTGCAGTGCATCCACCTCGCAATAGGCAATGTTCGCATTGTTACAGCTTTCAGCAAACGCGACCTCATCCTGGGCCACAAAGCCACCGATAGAAACATATGTAGTCAAGTCTAAGGAGGGGGGTAGTGCACGGCCGCCACTCCCCAAATTTCATAGACCACAACCCATAGCAGCCAAAGTTAAGGCCCTGCAGCCTCGCCTTCAATGGATGCTGCCACAGCCGCCTCGGAGTTGACGCTCCTACCCCCGTAAGACTAGAAACTCTAAACCTAGGAGGCCCAAACGCAATTATAGGAATAGACATGTAATCAGTCAAAGATGGGTCCCCAAAGCCCTCTTGCACGCACAAGGCTACTATGAGGGCAATGCTTGGCTATGGATACCTAAGGCCCACACAACCAAAGGCACCACTCGTACGCCAGCCTCAAGCTTGATCATCCCAAAAACCATAAAACCTCAAAACCACAACCCGTAGAGCTTCCCTAACCCGCAACCATCAAGTTCATCCACGCATGAACCCAAGAGAGTCGCCCAAGCCTATCGACCCATGCGACAGCCACCGTCACAAGAGTCATCACCCGCCAGAGTCGATCCGACTTCCCAAATCCATCCTAAAAGCAGCAGGCCGTCACTCAAGGCTGCTGCTAACCCAATCGCAAGCTCAAGAACACTCACAACCGCAACTTTTCGTTGCCAAAGGCTCAAGTCCTACCAAACCCCAACCACCCCCGCAGGTCTTAGACCCTCTTACGAGAGGAAATCCTTTCTCACATTAGCAGCTGATTTAGCTGAAGAAACAGGGGATGATGTGGTGGATTGCATTAAGCGACTGGACACCACTTTTGTGTCGATAGCTCTGAGCTACGATCGCCTCGACTTAGGCCTATTGGACAAATCCTTCACAACCGAAGTTCAAACAATGCCTTGTTCTTAGGAAACGTTTGAATTCACGTTCACAAAAAGCCGCTACCTCCACTGTTGAATTGCTCAGCACTAAGATCTCCAAAGAGCAAGCAATCAAACAATGCCTCATCATGTCGTATGATCAGTGAACCACTTTTTCCATCACTGACCAAGTAGTTACAGAGCTGTCAAGACTTGCTGAGATGGAATCCTAGTTCTTAAGGCATTGGTACACTCTTAGGTTGCAATGGAAAGTTGAAGGATGCCGAATAGTGACCAACGTTGAGCATCACCGCGCTATCAAAACAGCCGAGTATGACCCCACATATGTCACACCAACCTCATATCGAGTGTTAACCACTCTTTGGGGCTGTCCTATAGAAGAACACATCAAAGGGCACCCCTACCTCGACCGCTTGTTGACCGAGGAAGAGTTACACATTGCTGTTCTTAAGGCATTGGTACACTCTTAGGTTGCAATGGAAAGTTGAAGGATGCTGAATAATGACCAACATTGAGCAGCACCGCGCTATCAAAACAACCGAGTATGACCCCACATATGTCACACCAATCTCATATCGAGTGTTAACCACTCTTTGGGGCCGTCCTATAGAAGAACACATCAAAGGGCACCCCTACCTTGACCGCTTGTTGACCGAGGAAGAGTTACACATTGCTAGCCGAGTCAACTTGGGTGACTTAACAGATGTTCTCACATACATCACCCAAGTAGGGATTAAACCCTCTGATGTGGACTGCAAAGCTCATTTGGAATACAATCCCAATTTCTATACTTGGCTCCTTCACAAGTAACCCCTACACCCCCATGCCGAAAGCCCTTAACCTTCTGACCCTAAATCCTAGGAAGGATTCTTCTCAAGTTGGAAGGGGAGGGGGATAAGGTGAATCAAATCAAAATCAGTAAATCAAATCAAAGTCGGTGAAGCACATAGACATATATTATGGAAAACGGATAGGGTAGGAAAAGGGCATGAAAATTTTGAAGTAAAGGGCAAAAAGTCAAAGTCTGAAAAGGAGAATCTACATTGGATCTTAATGAATTCATTCAAAAGCATAGAATTTTTCTTTTTCAGCAAATTATTATGCCACAAGCACTAATGAAAATTACGTTTTATGACAGGAACAAAAGATGTCGCAGCAAGACCGTGCCCACCGACTCCCGTTCACAGACAAGGAAAGAGAGCAATATCGCATCTACCTAGAAAATTGCGCCTTTGGCCAGCTTAAGTTTTGAACTGTCCACAACATAGAAGTTGTGGTGGCTAGGAAGGAAGCAATTAGGAGGGTGGTCGAGCAATGTAACCTCAGCAAGTACCTTGAAAAATTCTCACAAGAGCCAGACCACCTGAAGTGTGTAGAATTCCTCAGATCATATGACCCAGACCAAGAATGCGGCACAGTGACGATGGGTAGAGGAGAAAGTGCCAAGCAGGTGCAAGTCCATCTAGACAGAATCTTGGTGGAGAAGGCATTGGGATTGGAGCCAAAGATGGAGAGAAAACAGAAGAGGGATGTCTATGCAATGCTAAAAATGAAAAAGGAGGAGGTACTCACCAATGACGACATCAGCATCCTAGACATCCCTGATGCAGAAGCTAGGCTGCAAGCAAAGCTAATACATGTCCTCTTCTCCAACCAGCACTACAACTCCCTGATGCATCGAATCAGTGTGCATGTGATAGAGAACATAGAGGCCCACACTCTGGATGAAGTTGACTGGAACGGGTATGTGTGAAACCCGTTACAAGTGCCTTGTTGGTTCACTTATCTGGCTCCTTCACACTTGGCCAGATGTCTCTTTTGTGGTGGATTTGTTGTCTTCTTTTATGAAGACTCCTACACAAGACCACTAGAGGGCAGCCTTGCGCGTTCTTTGGTATTTTACAGGGGACTCAATCCTACGGGATCATGTATGGAGATGGGATCACTCTTTCTCGCTGGAGTGATTCTGACTGGGCAGGTGATGTGGATTTGCGATGATCCACTACAGGTTATGCTTTCACCCTTGAATCCGGTGGTATCTCTTGGAGTAGCAAGAAGTAGCCTACTGTGGCACTTCCTTCTACAGAGGCTGAGTATTGGGCCTTATGTTCGTCTGCTATGGAGGTCGTTTGGCTCCATCGCTTGATGGCAGAGCTTGGCTTTTCCCAAACAGGACCTACGAAGCTGTGTGTGGACAACTAGAGTGCCCTTGCTTTGGCAAAGAACCCTGTGTTTCATGCTTGCACGAAGCACATTGAGGTTCAGTACCACTATGTTCGAGAGCGGATCGTGGATTCAGAGCTGGCGGTGGCCTATTGTCCCACGGCCGACAATGTGACTCATCTCTTCACAAAGCCTTCGCCTCAGGCTTCTTTGCTTCATCACATGCAGTTGTTAGGTCTTCAGACCCTCCCAGGATTTGAGAGGGAGTGTTAGCCTACTCTATTTCAGTGTCAATCTGTCATCCCCTGGTTGTGAGCTCCTATCAGAGTCTAGCAGGAGACAGAGGAGCTCTGTCAGTTTAGGTGTTGCTGATTTTTGTTGTGCATTTCCTTAGATACATCTTGGCCTGTATAGACTACGTAACCAAGTGGTGTGAAGCTAAAGTCTTAAAGCAGGATGATGGCAACAATGTGGCTATGTTCCTATATGAGAACATCATCATCCGTTTTCGCAATCCTCTAGATCTTGTCAGTGATCGAGGTACTCACTTCCTCAACAAGATCATGGAATATTTTATATAACTATACAAGATTTGCCATCGTAAGTCCACACCTTATTACCCCAGAGCCAACAGCCAAGTCAAAGTTACCAATCACATCCTCTACTCAATTCTGATAAGAACAATAGCCACATATCCTCATGATTGGGATGATCGACTTACAAAGGTCTCTAGGCATACATAACCTCCCATAAGGCTACCACAGGACAAACCCCTTTCCATTTGGTATATGGAATAGAAGTTGTGTTCCCTATTGAACTCAAGCTCCCATCTCTTCATGTGGCTATTAAAGAATGCTTGGGAGATGGCGAGTCACTGCAACGCTATCTCTTACACTTGGAATGTCTCAATGTGAGATTTGTAGGATGGCCCTACAGTGCATGGAAGCCGCACAAGCCCATAGAAAGGCCTATCATGGCAGCTTCATCAAGTAAAGGAGTTTAAGGAAGGCGACTTAGTCCTAGCCTATAATTTTTGATTTGGCAAGTTTCTACGCAAGCTTTAATAATGATGGATGGGCCCTTATAAGGTACTTGCCATCAACCCTAATGGCTTGGTCCAAATCCAAACAATCGATGCTTTGGATGATCCCTTTCTTATTAATGGCTATCACCTCAAAAAGTATTACCCTCCCTTGGGATCCTGACAATCACCATCGATAGAATCCTAATTCCTTGTATGACAGTCGATACGGTTTAACCCAATACTCCTGATAGTCTTCTTGTTGATCCTGATGATGTGGCTCCATTCTATTAATCCCTTACACCCACCTTCCCCTCCTTGGCTTACTTTCTGTTTGATGCATTAGAGGTGGCAAGGATGGTTCTGATACATGGTGTTCCTACTATTCTCCTCTTCAAAAAAAAGAAAAAAAGAAATGTGTGTGTGTGTGTGTGTGTCATGGGAGAAAAGGACTTAGGTCCTTGTCATGCCGACCTATTCTTCGAGAAAAGGTGGAAATGCCCTCAGGAGTGGGGCAAGAGAAAAGAAAAGAATATAAAGAAAAAAAACAAAATTGTTATGGAAAAAAAGGAAGAAATTCCTTGTCATAACAAGCCTCGTTCCAAGAAAAGGTGGCAACACCCTTGGACGGGAAGCTAGCTGTGGAAAAGGTGGTAACACCCCGTAGTCAAGGACCATCAAATCTCTAGGAGAACTCTTGCAGAAGAAGTTTTTGAGCCACATCCCTTGGTGCCTTGGATCCTATAGCCCCATCAGTGCTTCTGATTCCTCCAACAGATGATGTTTCCAACATGCAATCCAAGTACCAAACTTGTTGGCTACCTCTTGCGTATGCCTCTTCATCAACCAATCTACATGGATATCATCAACCAGACGAAGTTGATCTTCATCGACCAACCTAGCGCGACTTGAGCTTTCATCCTAACTGGATGGGGATGTGAGTTTGGGCTATCCTCTGTAATCATCAACCGAGTGTAAGACAGCAGGTGGGTTGAGTGACTGGTCATTATCCTTTATATCCAATAGAGAGGTGAGATGTGTAAATGGAGCATTGCATACATGAGATGGGCCTCTCAATGCACAACGCACAAAATTGTTTATGTGCATGGCAATATAAGGCTCCCTAACCTTCCTTCTCACACTGTATGCCACCATAGGGAGGGATGCATAGTTGCACCATCAATTGCGCACAAGGCATACAACCTTTGTACAAGTGATAGTGAGGATTGCATCAATAGGTTTTAGGAATGGGCTACCCTCTTGCATCTATCAACAGAGCATGAGACAGAGGGGAGGCTTGAGTGTGATTGGTGTTTCCTCAATCAACTATTGAGATGTGAGGATTAAGGGACGTTATGGCACTTGGAGTTAGATATGTTCCCATTTTCCTATGCACACACAGGATGGGTCTCTGCCATCATCACCGGACACATCACCCTATTCTGTACACTGCACTACAAGGATCCTTGGCCTTTCTACTTGTACCTGTGCCAGAAGGGGTCGGACATACTAATGCACCATCAATTGTGCACACTGGCACACTCTCTCTGAACCATCTCCCTTATCAATTTCTAAACCGGGTGTGAGATTTGGGTTTCATCATTATTCACTCGATTGATGTTAGTAATGGGGTGAGTAATTGTTTTCTCATTCCATTTGAGTGACCGTGAGCTAAGTGCAATATCCTTTGTCATCGACGATTTCCCACGATTCCTTCAACAAAGCTGCCTCCCTGGGTGTTGCTCCTGGTCCCTGCCATCCTGGACGTGTGCTATGAAGACACTTTGGTACCTCCTACAACCGACTGCAATACATTACATGACATCGACAATCAACTTCAATTCTTGACGACATGGGCCAAGTTTTTCTAATCCTACACCTTCTATTTCTCAATGACAATCATGTTTTTAAGTGTGGGGACATTAGCGATTGATCTGATGTGTGGTCCTAGGTCCTTGTTGCTCAGTTCACCCTTCTCATTAAGATCTTTGTTGAGAAATGTGCAATCGCATCCACCATAGCCTCTTTGTCTAGAACAAATAAGGCAAAGAAACATACTGCAAATAAAGCCTTAGACTAGGTCATGTCTGCATGGTTTATTAAAACCACGATTGGTGATTATCATGGTCCCTTTCCACTTTTCTCCACCTACCAATACCACCTATTATAAGCCTATAAAAGGCACTCATCCCCACACTCATTCCATCAGTCATTCTCATCAGTTGTACTTGCATTATGCTTGGATAGTATCAATTGTTCTTCTTTGTCAATGCTTATGCTTCATTATGATTGTCAATCTACTCTTCAGTGATTCTCCATAGCATGCATTCTCAATATTTTAACAGTCTTAAGTGTGGGCATGTGTCCCTACGCATCTATGTTGTATACCCTCTTGCATATATCATGATCTGATCATGAATGTATGCCATGTCCTAATTTTACTCTGATGGGGTCCCTGCCCCACCCACTCGTCCTCCTTCACCCCCTTCTTGAGGATGTTCCTTATCTATTTTCCTTTGTCCTTGCGCATACATGTACCCTCTATCGTTCCCAACAACACAAAATTTTTTTACCCCCCAACTGTGCACACGTGCGGGATTGGGGACGTTTGTCTTTTCCTTTTTTTCCTTTTTTAAATCTATTAAAAATGAAAAAAACCTTGTTAATTAAATACTTTTTAAAAAAAATCAAATTTCTCCCCGCCCCTAACCACCCCTCCCGTGTCCCCTCACCCCCCCATTTCCCTCCTCTCTCTTTCTTTCTCTCTCTCCTTCTCTTCCTCTCTCCCCAGTCCCTCTCCCTCTCCCTACCTCCCTCTACCCAACCCCTCTCTCTTTGCATTCGATCCCTCTCCATCTCCCTCCAGCTCCTCCCTCCCCCTCCCCCTCCCCCTCCCACTCTTCCTCCCTTCTTCCCCTCTTCCTCCCTCCTCCTCCTCCTTCTTTCCTTTCACCGCCACATAGAGATGCCACTGCCGCCTTGGATCCTCCTACCGCCGGGCTGATCCTCTGCTATCGTCTACCCTATTGACCATGCGCCACTCGCAATTCCTACGGTTGCCCACCACCGCCGCTGACGCCTCCCTCCCGTAGTGCCCACCTCCACCAATCCCCCAACTGTCATCGCCTCCTACCCAACTCCCCCACCACCCCTCACCCAGCATGCCTTCCTTCCCCCTGCCACCCTCACCTCTACCGACCACCTCCCTCCCCCGACTACCTCCCCTACCCCAGCCCTCCTACCTACTGCACCTCCCAAACCCCCCCACAAATCCCAACCAACCCCCCTCCCAAACCCCCCCTCCAAACCAAGCCCACTTTCCCCCAACTACCCCAACCCACCTCCAGTTGCCCTTAGTCCCCCCTTTCCACCCCCCCAATAATTCAACACAACCCGAAGAAAAACCAAAAAACACCCCCTCCCTCGCAAGTCCCCTTTCCCACCCCTCACCCTTTGGGCCCCCTTGCTGATCCTTAGTCATGTGTTCCGCATCTGGCCTCCGTGTTGTCCCTACGTGGAGTCATTTTTGCAGATGTTCACGTGTTGGTTTGTGTGTTGGAATTTTCTATGTGTTGGTTACTGTTGTTTACGTGCTATGCATGCAGGGTCGCGTATGTGTGATGTTCAAGCCCCTATTCACACATGAGGACACTCGTTTAGTTTTGCCCATGCCACAGAGCTGCTATCCACACACAACTAGGTACCCTACTGTCCCTACCGAGATAGAGGAGCTTAAATTAGCTAACACCATCCTAGAACAGAGCAACATTCAAATTTAGCAACTTAATGATCAATTGGTTCAGTCACATTCTTCTTCACAGAGTCCTATTGCGCAACCAGTTCCTTCTTTGCCCCGTGTGGACTTAACAATTCTTCTAAGACCACCCACATTATGCCCTTTGTTCCAAGCTAAAGTGGAAAGGCTCTAGTCTAAAATGGATTTATTATGTTCTTCATTTGAGCAGTCCCAATAATATTTTTCTCTATATAACTCATTTTTTGTGCACTATTAGCAAGAGATGTTGGCCTTCTATATTAAGCTCTCAATGATGGATCTACCTCTTCCAAAGGATGGATGGAGTGGGGCCTAGTCTTCTAACTTGTTCATTAAAGTAGTCCAAATGGTTTTTAAAGATTCTATGACTTTAGATACAATGGTTATGCCTTATATGTTTTTATAAGGTGATTTACTGATTCCAGACGATGAATATTTAGCTTGGTATGTTGGGGATTGTCAAGATTGTGGGAGAGAAGGAAGGAGTCTCACTTGTAGCTTTCTTGCTTGCACAATGGGGGAATACACACAAGGGTGGAGGCTGAAAAGAGTTTTCCTCTTCTTAGTTGTGTAAGCCAAAAGAACTCTCATACAAAGAAATAGAAGAACCCTATATATGGGTCTCAAACCAAACTCAACTGACTAAGGTGGCATACTAACTGAGCCACGAACTAGAGTAGATAAGGATAGCTGTCATGTAGCTATTATTCATGGGCGGTGTACCAACCGCATCTGCAACTAACATGTCGTGACATAAATGCACAACAGTCACCCTGGCATATCACGAGTGGAGCTCGATATCTCAACACTCCCCCTAGAGCTCAATCCCAATTCCTGCACACTAAGCAGGTCTCTGAACTTGCGTAGCTTCTCTACGCCCAATGCCTTTGTGAATATGTCAGCTAACTGATCCTCTATGCTGACATAAACTAGATCAATAAGACCTAGTAAAACCCTCTCTCGCACATAGTGATAATGCACCTCAATGTGCTTTGTTCTAGCATGATAGACTGGGTTATTTGCCAAGTGTATACTACTCATGTTGTCACAATAAATGACAACTGGCCCATCTGTAGGCTGATGCATATCATAAAGTAGCTTATGCAACCAAGCTACCTCACATGCATCCATTGCTGCACCCCTGTACTCAGCCTCTGTGCTCGACAAGGCAACTGTAGGCTGTTTCTTACTGCTCCAAGTGACTACAACACTCCCAAAAGAGAACATATATCCACTAGTAGATCGTCTATCAGAAATACTACCAGCCCAATCAACATCAGTGTATCCATGCAGCTGTATCTGAACCCCAGTCTCATAAAATAGTCCATACTGCAATGTGGACTTCACATACCTGAGTATGCGTCTAGCCGCATCCAAATGCGATTTCCTTGGAGCCTGCATAAACTGACTTACCAGTCCAACAGCATAGCTCAAATCTGGCCTGGTAATAGTCATATAAATCAAGCTTCCTACTATGCATCTGTATATAGTAGGGTCTTCCAGAAGCTCATCTGCATCTGCGCTCAGCTTCACATTCTGCTCCAAAGGAACTGAAATAGGCTTACAGCCTGTCATCCCATATTTGGACAGCATGCCCAATCCATACTGCCTTTGCAAGAGCTGTATCCCACTTGGTGATCTAATCACCTCAATGCCCAAGAAATAACGCAGCTTTCCCAAATCCTTCATCTCAAACTTCTGCTTCAATAGCATTTTCACATGAAGGATATCTTCATCACTGTCACCTGTCATAATCAAATCATCAACATAAATGACAAGTAGCATAATACCTTTCTCTGTTTTTCTCACATAAAGTGAGAAATCTGCCTTAGAAATCTGAAAGCCAATAGTGACAATATACTGTCCTATCTTGTCAGACCATGCTCTAGGTGCTTGCTTCAAGCCATACAAGGCTTTCTTCAACCTGCAAACAAACTCAGGATGAACAGCATGCACATAACCTGGTGGCTGCTCCATATAGACCTCTTCTTGCAAATCACCATGCAAGAAGGCATTCTTTACATCCATCTGATATAAAGACCATTCCTTTGATGCAGCCATAGCAATGACTGCTCTTACGGTTGCCATCCTTGCAACCGGACTGAATGTTTCTTCATAGTCAATGACATATGTTTGTGCATACCCCTTGACTACTAATCTTTCCTTGTATCTGTTCACAGAACCATCTGCATTGTGCTTCACCTTATAAACCCACTTACAGCCAATTGCATTTTTACCTTTAGGCAAAAATACCAACTCCCATGTAGAATTTGCTTCCAAGGCATCCATTTCTTCATCCATGGCTTTCTCCCATTTTTCTTTTCCCATGGCTTGCTCAAAAGAAGTGGGTTCTGGTTCTTGTATCACTTTGACCATATATGCATAGTGAATGGCTGTAAATCCATCATATTTCAGCCTATCCACAAGATACCTAGCTCTAGTAGACCTGCGCAAAGTAGGTTCACTCCCAAGTGCCCTCAAAACATCCCTGGTCTTCCTTAGTCCAGGTGTAACAATAGAAGGAATACCCAACTCATCATCAATGCTCTGTTCAGAGCCACTGGATTCACCATCCACATAAGAGTGACCTGCATTCACATCAAACATGGGCTGATCTACCTTCTCTTTTCCTTTTCGTGATACCTGAATACCACTATCTGCATTGCTTTGAGAAGATTCTCCTGATCTCAATCTGCCTATCCATGGTGAAGAATGTGAACCACTGCTAGAGGATGCTCCAGGTCCACTAATATTTTGTGACTACTGCTGTGAATTCTGTGTAGCATTACCATTTTGTGCATCTACATCATCAATCACATTTACTGGTTTATACCAGCTACTCATCTCATCAAAAATAACATCTTTGCTCACTGTAAACTTACGAGTAGAAGGGTTATAGCATCTATACCCTTTTTGCAACCAATAAAGATGCACTTCTCAGCTTTTAGATCCAACTTGGATCTCAACTCATCTGGCACATGTACATAGGCAATGCAACCAAAAATTTTCAAATGAGAAATATCTGGTTTCCTACCAGTATACCTCTCCTCTGGAGTCATCCCATGTATTGCTGCAGTGGGAGTCCTGTTCATTATATAGACTGCCGTAGCAACTGCTTCAGCCCAATAAAAATCTGGCAGGTCTTTTTCATTGAGCATGGCACGAGATACCTCTCCAATATGCCTATTTTTCCTTTCTGCAATTCCATTTTGTTGTGGGGTATGACTGCATGAATATTGCTGCTTTATGCCATGCTCCTGCAGGAACCTTGCAAACTCATTTGAGAGGTACTCTCCCCCTCCATCTGACCTTAGGCATTTTATTTGCAGACCTGTTTCTTTTTCAGCCATATCTTTAAGAGTTTTGAAATGCCCAAAAACTTCACTTTTCTTTTTCATAAAATACACCCAAACTTTTCTGCTATAGTCATCAATAAAAGTGACAAAATAATGACAGCCTCCAAGAGATGCAGCTTTAGTAGTCCACACATCAGACTGGATTAATTCCAATGGCTTCTTACTCTCTTGAACATGTCTAGGAAATGGTTTCCTTGCCTGTTTTCCAAATTGACAGGCTTCACATATCTTATGCATTTCTGCAACCTTGAATTTTGGCAATCCTGCAACAATATTTTGGGCTTGCATTGATTTAAGTCACTATACATTAACATGACCAATGCGTTTATGCCAGATATCAATATCTGCAACTACACCGGTCCCATGTGTAAACATTGATGCACTCAATTCAAACATGTCTGCATCCAATGTAAACATTCTGCCCTTCTTCTTTCCTTTTGCTATCAAGCGACCTTTATTTTTCATATCCTCAACAAAGCATCCATGAGGATTAAATCTAACTTGCAAGCCCTGCTCAACCATTTGACCAGCGGAAACTAGATTCTTGGTGATATTCAGGACATGAAATACATCGGATAGGTATTTCTTTTTTCCATCCTGCATAGACAAATGAATTTTTCCAATCTGCACAATAGGATGTGCAGTATCATCACCAGTCTCCACAAATCCTGGTTTTTCCATTTTCCTTGCATCCTGCATCCATTCTGCATGACCTGTCATGTGGTTTGATGCACCCGAGTCAACATACCACACATCGTTGCTTTCTTCTGCACTTGTCACAGAATTATTCATGTGCTGCACCATGAACAAATGCTCATTTCTGTCATCACCCTGTCTACTAGAAGATGCATAATTCCCTTGTTGCAATTTTCCATTCATGATGTCATTCTGCTTTTTATAGCAGTCTTTAGCCATATGACCCATTTTACCACAGTAGTAGCATTCAACATTACTGTTTGCATTTTGGCCTCTTTGCCATCCACCACGACCTCTTTGGCTCCCCCTGCCTCTAGAGTTACCACGTCCTCCTCCATAGGACTGGTTTTCTTGAGTTTGCTGCATATTTTGATTTTCTACCACGGCCTCCAAATCGGCCTCCTCTACCTTTGCCTCTACCTCTTCCAGCATTTGAGTAGAAGACAGCTTCTTTTGAAGTTCCTCTTGAAGAAGATGCACCACCATTTCTCTGCTTATCAGAAATTAGAAGAGCAATTAACTCCTCAAAATCAGGAAATCTTTCACGAACTGAAATGGATGTTCGAAACTGTGCATAATCCTTTCCTAGACCATTCAAGGTCACAGAAACTAAATCATCATCTTCCACTGGTGACCCAATGGAAGCAATTGCATCTGCAATCTTCTTCACCTTCATGTGGTAGTCATTGATGCTCATATTTTCTCTTTGCACATTATGCAACTCTTGCTTGAGCTACATTTTTCTGGCTTGCGTATTTGTGTTATACATTTTTGACAAAGTATCCCATGCCTCCTTTGGCGTACTTGCATCTTGAATATGCACAATCATAGAGTCTGAAATACTGATAGATAGCCAATACATAACTTTCCTGGCTCTCTCATGCCATGCTTTGAATGCCTGCATTTGCTGTTGATTGGGAACATCAGGAAGAACTGGTTCTTCTTCATTTCCTGCAACAAATTCCCAATATCCTTTTCCCATAAGGAAATTCGTCATTCTAAACTTCCATGCTTGGAAGTTGTTCTTGTCAAGCTTTTCAGTTACAATCTGTGAAAGAGAATCAGACGCCATTATAGAATACTGCAAAAAATTCTGTCACTGCAAAAAACACAGCTTCACCCTCACAAGGGCAAATCTGCAAAACTGGCAAAAGTGGTATTTGACCACACAGTCACTTCCTAGTGACGATTTTGCATAAGCAGGAACCAAGGATGATTCTGTAACTCCCAATGTCTCTGCACACAAGCATACGATGCAATTTCTGTGGCAACTTTTCACCGACCTGTAGAACAGTGGTCGCACAGCATAAAACTAGGCCTTTTCCTAAGTGCATGCAGAAAACTTCCGCCTCCAAAACAGGCCCCGAAATGGCCTCAAATAAAAAAAAACAAGGTCGCCGAGGGCTAAAGCTCTTCTCCCGCAGCATATACTGCCCTCTTGCTTCACCGCGAAGGGCGTCTCAACCTGAGACAATTCACTCTTGCAATTTTCGGCTGTGCTACCTGCAGAGATCTGCTCCCAAAACAGAAAATGAAAGCAACACTGCTCTTCTTACCAGAACACCGCGAGCTTGGCTTGCTTTCTTGAGCTCCTTACCACAAATAAGGCTCTGATACCATGTTAAGATTGTGGGAGAGAAGGAAGGAGTCTCACTTGTAGCTTTCTTGCTTGCACAATGGGGGAATACACACAAGGGTGGAGGCTGAAAACAGTTTTCCTCTTCTTAGTTGTGTAAGCCAAAAGAACTCTCATACAAAGAAATAGAAGAACCCTCCCTATATATAGGTCTCAAACCAAACTCAACTAACTAAGGTGGCATACTAACTGAGCCACAAACTAGAGTAGATAAGGATAGCTGTCATGTAGTTATTATTCATGGGCGGTGTACCAACCGCATCTGCAACTGACACGTCGGTGACATAAATGCACAACGGTCACCCTGGCATATCATGAGTGGAGCTCGATATCTCAACAGGGATGTGGTCCTATAAGCCACTTTGTATATCAAACATTTGGAGTTGTGGATAGATGAGATGTTTTGGTGTTATTCCTCCAAAGTCACTGAGTGCCCTAAAACTTCATGGCATACAATGATTGACTCTGTGATCTTGAATCAAAGAAAAAATAAAGCCTCTATTCATGTGTAGAACATTAACGAACTGAGGGTGGATCTTTTAGCCTATCTTTCTAAACAACATCCATTTTATTCCTCTTTCTTTGATGCTTATCACCGACGATCTTCCTTAGGTCCATCAGTTCCTAGCTTATCTTATTATCAACAAATGACACATAGATATGATCCTTATTTTTCTCTTTATAAATCCAACTCAATAGTGATTTTATCTCTTCTTTTTCAACCTTAGGATACCCCTCAAATTTCGATCTTTACTTATTGTTCTTTCATTGAAGATCATGTCTTTTCCTCTCCTCCATCTTGTCATTTCCCATCTATACATATTCCTTCCACTTTTCCTACCTATCAATTAACACTTTTTTTAACAGATTCTCCTAAATTTTTAGCTAATCCCTTTTTAGCTCATTTCTCATTTTATGATTTTGTCTACCCATCTCTTCATCCTCTTTTACTAGTTCCTCTTCCATTTCCTACCACTTCTATTCCTCAACCCCCTCAATTGGTTAATGGGTATGCAAGGTTTGATCATAAGATTCCTAGACGAAGAGGATGGAGCTCAGTTAATTCTCTTACTAGACCTTAGATTAATTGGCCATTAATTCCACCCGAGTGGATGACTGCCAGTCAAGCATATCAAAATTATCTACATTTTGCTCAACAACATTCACAGTCTACAAATCCTTCAGTGAGATTGGCGGCTCACTTTGCTTGGTACTTAGTGTATATACATAGACATTCACATAATGATCCAAAGGCCATTCCAAATTTGTGCATGAATGTAAATGTGAACATTGATTCCCAACTATTATATGTATTACATTTTCATGCCCTTTGTCTACCTATAGTAGATACCTTGTCTTGCTAGAGAGGATGTGTTTCCTTCAATTTTCCCAGAATCCTCTAAAAACTTTTGGGATGAATCCGTATCTATGGACCGTTTTCGCAATCACCAAGCCTTTAAGAGGGATCATCTTCACTGATGTCTCCGGATGTGTCTTTCATGATTCATAATGATATATCTCTCTTTTGGAGGTTCCATTCAGATGGATGTTTTGTGTTTGTGTTGTGTTAATTTCTATTTGATGGGTTCATGGTGGTTGAATTTGATTTGTTCGAGAGCTATATTTTTGGAGATTTGCACTGATGGTGATGGTGGATGGATAGCTTAAGAAGCAAAGATACATAACCTCTTATATCAATACAAATTTGTCATGATTTTATGTTGTTTATAAGATGTGTTAATAGATAAAGGGTTTTCCTTTCATTATATTATTTATTAGATGCAGTTTATAGGTTGGGGTCGTGGTTGGATGGTTTTTTAAAGATGCTAAAGAAAATCAAGTTGAGATATTCGATGAACTTGTATTCCCTTTTTCCTAGGTCGTGAAGATACTCCCTTATTAAGTGTGGAGATATGCTAAATGCTGAAATGACTTGGGTTTTTTAATTGATTTTTGTTATTTTTTAGGATTGAATGGTTGATTTTTGATGGATTTTGAATTATGTTTAGTTGTTTTAGAAGTACTTGAGAGTGTTTTGGATGAGTTTGATTGTATTTTGAAAGCTCATGATGTTTTATAGTGGAGATATGAGGCTCTATGATATTCCGATAGGTTCTGTTGAAGTTCTGATTAGTTATGATAGTTTCTATTTAGCTTTTGTTTTGTTCTATTTTTCTTCTGTATGGAAGGATGAGTAATGATTAATGAAGTTTGAGGTTTTTTGGAAGCTCATTGAATGTTTTTTTATACTTTGGAATGGTTTTAGTATGAGTTATATGGTTCTAATGCTTTTTGTTGAGACCTTATGTAACCCTCTATTGAGCTTTTGTAGAGCCTCTGTTCCTGTTATGTTCTATTCCGTATGCCTCTGTAAGTGTTCTATGAAATGTATGTGAAACTTTGGAAAAGTTTTTTAGCCTTGGAAAGAGGTGAATGCAAGTTCAAAAGAGCTCAACGAAGTGGAAGAAGTAGCTGTTGAAGACTCAAGAGAAGACTGGAGTGAAGCGACAATGATGAGCTAAAGAGTCACTGTAGTGGCTCTGGTGACCTTTCATATCAGACACACCTCTTGGGAGGGGCATCCATGACCAAACAAGGGTTATTGTGAGTGATTATTGAGTATTGTAGTGAGGAGATTATGCACTATTGATAGAGAGAGAGAGAGAGAGAGAGAGAGAGAGAGTCAGAGATAGTCAATTCTATGCAAACAATGTATCTACATATGAGAGATTGTGAGAGAAAGCTATGGAACCTTCGAAGATGAATCATATGTGATATATTTCCATTCAAAGTGAAGTATTATTTTGTTTTTCAATGTCTATCAATGAATCCTATGAAGAATATGAAGAGAATGATGGATTTTGTCAAAGTTAAAGCCATGGAAGAATTGTTTCTATGAAGCTACATGAAGATTTCATATTCGTGGTGTTCTTTTCTTTGTTGTGGACATATCAAATATAAAAAAGATGGTTGTTGATAGTACAAGATAGATTTTCTTACAATAGAATTCTAGTTTTCTTAGTGTTTCTTTTGGGGCTCCAATTTTTATATGGATGTTGTCCATGTACTTTAACAAGTAGTTTTTGTATCATTTAATACAAAAGCTAACATTTTATGTAAAATTTAGACAAAAACCTTATTATTTTATGTGGTGAAATAAAAATAATAGCCTATTTTTTAGTTGTGAACAACCTGGCTTGGCACAATGACATTGGGAATTTTGTATTTGCTTGCACTTGCATTCGCCACTCCCAATGTTCTATTGGTAGTGGCAATTACGACAACCTTGAGCACTCCCATATCTTTGGCAATACCCATTCTGGTTGCAGTGGATCTCATGATCTTTCTACCTCCTTGCTTTGGAGCCATTGTTTGCGAGCAATTTCAAGAGATAGAGAAGGAGAAATGAATTTGGGATGGGAGAGCATGAGAGAAGATTGCCGAGATGAAGACCAAGACAGGGGTAGGTTGAGTTAATTCTTTTCCTTGCTAACCCTCTCTCTAATTCCCTCTCTCTCTCTCTCTCTCTAACTCTCTTCCTCTCAGCCTCTTGCAGTCTCTTGAGGGGAGAGGGGGGTATCCTTCTACCTCTCTCTCTCTCTAACTCTCTCCCTCTCTAGCTCCCTCTTGCAGTCTCTCGAGGGGAGAGGGGGGTATCCTTCTACCTCTCTCTCTCTCTAACTCTCTCCCTCTCTAGCTCCCTCTTGCAGTCTCTTGAGGGGAGAGGGGGGTATCCTTCTACCTCTCTCTCTCAAACTCCCTCTTGCATCCTCTTGAAATCTCCTTGCACCTCCCCTTAGAACTGAGTAGAGGGCATGCCTTTCTATTGGCAGAAGGAAGTGCATGTTGTCTCTCCCTTCCCCTCTCTTTCTGCTCTCTTTTATTTTATTATTTTATTATTTTATTATTTTATTATTTTATTTAATTGTTCTCTCTTTTAATTTTTTGAACAGAAAAGAAGGGTGGGGGGGTCATGAGGCTGTCAACGCCTATTTTTATGGTAAAGAGGATGATTATGATGATGATGATGATGACAATGAAGATGACAATGATCATGATTATGAGCATGATTATGACAACAATGAAGATGATGACGAAGATGATTGGGGGCAGCCTTCTTTTTGGCATCCGCCAGTTCAACACCCCCCCTTTTTTCTTTTCTAACGTTAATTTTTTAACGTTAGTTTTCTTTTTTTTTACATTAGTTAGTTTTTAACGTTAGTTAGTCATTTGTTTTAGTTAGTAAGTTTAGTTACTTACTTACTTAACTAACTTTACTAACTAACTTATTATCTTACTAACTTACTTACTTAACTAGCTTTTACTAACTTATTACTAACTAACTGACTTTACTAACTTACGAGCTAACTAACTAATTTTTAATTGCATAGAAATATTACACTTATTCAAAAGATTCCAAGTGGAAATTTGGGAAACAAAGTCACCCAAAAATGTCATGGTAGTCATTAGATGTTTAGAGATCCATGCATAAAAGAAGCATCCTTTCTTCATGGTTTGGGGGCAAGAACAATGTGATACACATCAAGCTAAGACCATATGTATGTCATTATATGTGCAAGCCTCTGAAGAATGTTCAGATTCAATATGGAGATGTCTAAGAACATAGTAGAATTATATTTATAGATGATAATCCTTAAAAAAGATATCTAAAACCTATTGAGGATTGGATTTATCCAAAACCATTTGACATTAATCATGAAGAATTGGTTTTGTTTGAGGAAATCTTACCATGATGTACTTGGAGGGATCTCATGATGCATGTGAAGTCATTAAGTTTGATCTATAAGGATACAAGTTAGTTTAACATGGACATGCATTCTATGTGCATGTCATGACAAGGGTCCTAAGTGGACCCAGTCCTCCATAGGATAGCTCAACTATACCACTAATATCAGGTAATGGACTATTATGCTAAGGCATTGATAGGGCTAAGGGATCAAGAGATAGTCCACATTAGGTCGCAAGGGTACATGGACCAAAGGGATAAAGAATAGGCAATTAGTGTGAATGGACTCACTAAAAATCAGTCTAAAACCATGGATCCACCTTAAGATACTAATGAGGTGCTAAAAGCGACTATTGTCTCAAGTGACTAGGAGGTGACACGAGCTTTCCCAACTTCTATGTTCATCAAAGGTAAGGCACCTACATGTGCATGACACTGACATCACAATGAGGTTGCAGCAATCAAGGAGTGTACGACACCATTTGACAACAAGCTGCACTAGCCCTGTAACCGCACAACTATCACATTGCAAATTGCCCTAGGATATCCTCATGTAGTTACAACCAAGGTAGTGACCAAGGCATAGGCATTGGTATACTTGGCAGTGAGACTATGAAGGCTTCATTGGTGCCACTGGTTATGCGTAAGGTAGAAGCATTCGCAAGAAGACAAAATTTCTAGGACACCACCCATCCTACTATTGTCTAGATCTAAGCATGCTTAATTACAAGGCAACTAATCATCAAGTTAAGCCTTGGAGTTGCTCCAAATAATAAAGAAAGCTTGCAAAAACCTATTTGGGGGGAGAAAAAGAGCTTCTCAAGGACCTTTCAACTACCTCATGGCATACAATGCCTTTTAGACTAGAGTCCTAACACATCGCTCTTGTAGTTTTATGGATAGTTTCATTGTGAAGGCATTAAGGGTAAATGGTAATCTTTCTCTCTTGATTTCAACCATCACATCATGTCCTCACCTTCGCATTCACAACATGATGAGCCTATAAACATAAATGAGAATGGAACCATGAATGATCTAAATGATTTAGATGCATTTGAACTAATGGAAATTTAAAAAGGCAAAGAAACAATGCTTGGAGTCATTTACAAAGGATCTCTCTTTGGATACTGAGTTAGTGCAGAAGACACTAGATAATATTGGTATCAGTAGAGATGCTTGTATACAATTTTTTCAGCTTTTATAATCAAATATGAAGAAAGGACAAGTAACAGTAATTGCATACTTCCAAGGTCATATGTGATTAGAACTATTAGATAGAGAGTGAATAACAAAGTAATGAAGATTCTAGGGTGAGCCTTTCCATATCAAGGCTAGCTTCAAGGGCAAGAAAAAGGAAGTTGTATTCAATGAATTTAACAATATTTTCCTTGACTTGCCCACCCTACAATGCTTAATGATTAGATTCTATTACTTGTCACTGGAAGAGGCACAAGGAGTGGCTAGATTTGTGGTTAAACTTGATGAAAGTGAGATTCCAAAATGTACAAAACTAGAGAGGGTCTCTATTACCTTGATGAATAGAGCACTTTCATCATACCATTACAAACACTCAATGCCGTTTAGTTTTCAATCGAAACACAACACCTGGTGGCTGAGATTATTCGAAGTAGATACATAGGATTTTGATATATTGTATTGGGTTTTTCATTGAGCACCAATACATGATGTTATTAAGAGACAACAAGTAGGAGAAGAGCTATTTGTTGAAGGATTTGGGAACTATAAGATTGAGTGGCACATAGCTGGTGACTTAAAGACACTTAAATGTATGTACAATGTATCAAAGGGAGCCAACTCTAGATCTCCTTGCCTATATTGCATGTCTCCAACCATAGAGTTGAACTCAAGCAATTTGAATAGAGCTCCCTCTAGGCACAACAAGGACTCACAGCTTAAGCCAGTCCTAGATATTCCTTTAGTGAATGCCTATATATGTGCACATCATGCACTTTGTAGGATAATTGAAAAGCTTGTTTATCTTTATATAGGATTTGCATGGAAGCTGAAGCCATTATCAGCTAAAACAGATGTTATAACAAAGATTGAAAAAGTCTTATTTGCAATTGGTTTGCATGGTGGTAATGTTGCTATTGAACCGGATCTTCAAAAGTCTAAGGATGAAAATTGTTTCCCCAAAAATCCATCTATTGGTGGAGTGAAGGCTAGAAGGTTCCTAGACTTTCATCATGGGAGACTTGGTAAGGTAAACTCTAGGAATGGTGGCTCAACTATTAGATACAATCAATGGAAGTGCCTACATAGTGCAATTAAGGATCATGCTGATAATGAACAAGCTCGGAATAGAAAAGCCAATGTTTGGGAAACATTGGACATAGTATTCTTTTATTGTGATAAAATAGAGTGGAATGATGATGATCTCAAAGACTTCAAAAACCAATTGAACCTTTTTTAAAAAGCAATGACAAAAGCTTGGGGTAATCAACACTTCACTCACTATTACATGGTAAGAAGTTTGCATATGTATGTCTCTTTATTGTATGACTCATATAGGATTTTTTAATTGAATTTTTTCATTTGTTATCTATGCTCCATATTTTATCAAGAAATATGGATCTCTATCTATTTGGTCAACCCAAGGTATGGAAAAATCACATTATCAAGCAAGAACAAAATACTTTAGATACACAAGACATGGAGGTGGAAGATATAAAGCAAACAATTTATTAGAGGTCTTTCAATGGTTCTACAGAAAAAATTGGCACAAATTCAAGCTCAAAGACACAATCGCTTCATGTAATATATCATCCTTGGCAAGGACTATATCCACTGTTACCCAAAGAAGAAAAGAGGGATATTTAAACTCTTGTGCAAACCAAAGATATTTTGATGGTTACAAAATAGACAAAGAGATGGAAAAAAATGGGTTTTAAGAAACCTTAACATCTTTTAGGTTGATTCTATTGCAAAAGAGTCTTTAGTTTCAAGGAATTCACTAGGTCCTCTAAAGGAATCTTTTGTTTCACTCGATGAGACCTCTACATTTCAAGAACTCTTGTTTCCTATGGCCTAGAAGGAGCTTCAAATTATTGTCAACTCCTACATGGGAGAGCAAATAAGAGGCAAGAACTCCAAAGTATCCTGCCCCAGATCCACTATATCCCGGCATGAAACCAAAAACTCTTATAGTCTATTCTTTCTCCACCAAAATTATCTGGTCAGAACCTCTATTGAAAGCTTGGGATCCAATCACCTTAGAGATATCTTTCAAGCCATTATCAGTAAGCTCGGAGAGCTTGACAACCTGCTATGCCCAATATAATGACCAAGGCCTTGACTTTTGCCAACCTTCAATGGCCTTGAGCCCTTGGCACTTCCAAGAAAGTTGTCTGCATCTATTTCTATATGCACAATAAACCACACTAGTATAAGATGTCAGTAGATATGCATAGCATACTCTAATATAAATCACAATGGATATCTTAGAATTATCTTTCATACCTTAGGGTTTTCATCTTCTTCAAGAAGACTATCATCATATAGATTTATTGAAATTTTGGGTTTCTCCTCTAATGGAGACTTCAGTTTCTCTTCATACCCCATGTTATCAATACCAAGTCTCTATTGAATTTGTAAGTACTTTTTCTCTATAAGTGTCCCCCCCTTTTCATATTTCACGATCTGATTAATACAAGAATGCAAGGGTACAAAGTTGTCTTGAAAATTCTCTCCCTCAACATCAAGAGTTACTAGCAATTCCTCTTCATAAACTATAAAATTATTATCATTTTGACCCCATGCAGCAAGGATTGCCAAGCAGTAATATTCTCTAAGATCAAAAAGGTGTTGAATATCATTTAGCAATACATACCTCTTTTTTTAATGAGATAACTAGGAAATATTGGGACACATTCAAGAGGACCTATTTCAATCTCTGCACTCAACTCTATCTCCTTTTCTTCCGTTTTAGTAATGTTCTCGTTTTAAACAAAGCAACATCAAATCCCTACATTAACTAGTTCTCAATATCCTCCTAAAATATTTCACCCTTCTCTTCAACTTCTTTGTCTTTGCATGCAATATCCTCCATCTTCTTATATTATATTGTATCTGAAGAACAACTATTTATATATTGAAGATATACAAGAAATCCAACATCCTTTTGTACAAGAAGACATTGATGTTGATTCTGATGAAAACGGTAATCTGCTTTCCACTTCTTGAATTCTTCATCAATAAGGCTAAACCTTGTTTGCAAATTTGTTCTAGTAGCATTGGAAGCTTTCATTACATCGCTATAATGGACAACTCCCTCAATCTCTAGGCCTTCCACATGTCTATTATAAAACTCCCTAAAATCCTTCAGTGTATCTTCAAGATCCTTCAAAAACTCTTGCAAATCAAAGGGAACATTGAGCATATCTGTGATGTAAATAAATCTAGATGAATTTCCAGTTGCATGAATAAAATCAAACAGCTTTTCATCACATGTATTCTCCAAATCCTCCTCCTCCATTCCCTCTAAAGACAACTTCCTTTTAGTCATCCTGATTGCTCACAAAACAAAATCAAGAAAACAAAAAATTCAAATTAGAGACATAATATACAAATCCACATTTGCTCATATCCAGTAGACTAAAGAAAAATTGCTTTAAAAATTAAGTCAAAACATATAAGGCACTGCTTTGTATTTTGACAAATTTAATGTGTTTGTTATGTAAGATATTAACAAATACAAGATGGATGAAATGAATTCACATTTTATGCAACAAAGAAAGCATGAAATTCCAAGTCTCATTGATCAAGCTTTGTTTAACATTCAAGACTCATGAAACATGAAAACAATGATTCAGACTACCTCACAGTTCACAAAATTGTGTTTCACACGTCACTTTGACAAAAAAAAAACTAGATGAATTTGTATTTCATACACTTGAAATTTTTTAGCAAAACAATGCATCAAGAACATCAAAACCCCATGGTTTAAAATGTATACAAGACCGATATTTATAGAAAAACAAAGTAAAACCCTTATAGAATTTCCAAGTTCATGATGTATATTTCTCCTCTTAAACCAACTAACATCTTCAATGCCTCCAAATTCAAGATTGCAGAGAAAAATATTAAGAACAGTGTGATACTTGATATTTGCAGACCTTTCTCTTGAGAATTAATGGTTTTTTGTAAGAATATGCTTGGTTTGACTTATGATGCTTTACAATATAAATAGTTGATCGAAGACAAGACATGATACGTGAAAGAAATAGTAACCAAAACTCAAATCTGAGTGCTCATATATATATACCAACAGTCACCGCACATTTGTTCAAAAAGTACATTGCACTAATTCAAAGAAGGTGCGCTTAAAATGAAAAAGAAAATAGTAAAAACTTAAAAATCAGAGCCATGGAAGCACTATCATATTGAAAAGGTAAGTGACATGTGGCACAACTTCCCAGGAAAAAATGATTGTCTACAGTCGCACGTGTGAAATTAACTACGCATTACAGCAGCCACACATCGTTATGCCAGTGGTGATCGAGAGCAAGTCTCACTCACAACTCGATAACAAGACGTTAAGGAGTGCCGGTTAGGGGAATTGACTTTGTCAAATGCACAACACAATACAAAAATTTTAAATGTTTCGACAACCACACAAACCATACATGAGAACAAAACAAAACACAATGCCTCTTGTAGCTCAAATAACTAAAAACTCGAATGCGGGTACTCAAACACAAATTTTGAAAACACAGACACTTTACATAAAAATTTTAAAAAAATTTGAAGACAAATCCAACATCATGGAAACTTTGTACTTTGATAACCTTGGGCCGTCACTCAGCGCTTTGACATCCAAATTCTTTGACTTTCAAAGTTAGCACGCCAAGAGTATAGACTCTCATATGCAACCCTCCTCTCACCTGTCTCACAAGGTACAATTGGAATTGAGGGGGAAGGCCCCTTGCTCTTCTCTTCCTCATCCTTATATAGTTTTTGCAAGTTCTCTCACATACATAAGGCTTTTTGCTTTCAGCTTTTGGCTTTTTCTTTTCTACTACTTTTCACTATTTTCGTTTTTTATGCCCTATGCCTGTTTGCAACTTGTTTGGATCATAACTTTCTCATATGAACTCCAAATATAGTCGTTTGGATACTCAAAACGATCAGAACATATCTGATCGACAAGCCAATGTAGGAACAATTATGAAAATCTATCAAAAATAGCAAAATTTTCAATTTTTATAAATCGTATCATTTTTCTCCATCTTTTATCTTGGACGACTTATTCCCTTCCTTGGCCTTTTGTTCTTGTAATTGCACACAACTTTAGCACACATTTCCTCTTTTTCTTTAAGAAATACTCGCTGGCAATATAAAACTTATGCCCTTTTTCTTTGATCCTTGAGTCTTCAAAATAAACATTCTCTGGATATGAACATGTTTTTTATGCAGTGTGCTGTAGCAGGAATATGCTTTGAAAAATTTATGTCATGTCCATTCATATATGGTTTGAGAAATATGCAATAGTGGATCTATGAGATGCACCCAATCAATTAATTCTCACATGAAAATTATATCATATGCACTAAAGAATTGTGCCTAGCCTATCGACACATGCTCGTACATCATGCATAATGCAAACATAGTTCCTTGTTAATTTTAAGTTTCCTTATCCTCACCTCTCAACTCTCAGCAAGAAAATATGTCATACTCCGCTCCACCTATCCAAAATCTCACCGTCACTCTGGAAATGATGGTCCTTAATATGTTGACCAGATAAAAACAACCCATCTAACAATTAATGGCGTCCTTCACGACCCTCTGACTCACCCAACCACCTTACACACTCAACCAGAGGTTCCTATTTTTGTGATGAACATCCCTAATATTGTGTGTGCAAAAAATAATATGTGCTCAATGATAGGTGCTCTCTCATGTGCACATAGTAGGTGAAGAAAAGGAGCCAGAGCTGGGTATCCCTCTGACTGCAGATGAGTTAAAAGCATGGAAAGAGTTGAATGCAAAAGACAAAAAGGTGATGTACTAGCTATCTGCAGTTATTGATAATACTATGTTAGGACATATCAGGAATGTAGAAACTTCACATGCAGCTTGGACAATTTTTGAGAGCATGTTTTCAGTAAATACAAAGGCACGAAAGATTCAACTCAAGCAAGAGTTGAATGCCTTGAAGAAAGGAAAAATGTCTATCAATGAGTATGTGTTGAAGGTGAGGAGCATTGCACATGCTTTAGCAGCGATTGATGCAATGCCAGATGATGATGATTTGGTTTTATCCACTCTGAGTGGCCTTAACAATGAGAAGGCATGGAAATCATTTGTTACTTCAGTATATGCACGGAAGCCATTTCCATATTTTGATTAGCTGATCTCTCTCATTTGTTACTTCAGTATATGCATGGAAAGGGAACACGTGATGATGTATGATATGTTGATTTAGGTGCATCTAATCATATGACCAGTCATGTTGAATGGTTTGGAGAGATGCAGGACTTACAAAACCCAGGTTATGTGCAGATGGGTGATGACTCATGCCACCCAATTTCACACATTGAAAAGGTTCCCTTGTCCTTGTATGATGGCCAAACAAAGAGTCTGACAAATGTATTATATGTGCCTTCAATTACAAAGAATCTAGTGTCTATTGGCCAAATGGTAGAGTAGGGGTTGTAGGTCCGATTCAATGAAAAAGGTTGTTTTGTAGAAGACTTTAATGATAAGTGCAGGTTGGTCGCAAAAGAAAGCAGAGTTGGCCGAATGTTCACTTTAGATGCTGGAATTCCTGCAATGGATGCGGCTATGTATGCTAAAGGAAAAGGAGTAGTTGCAGATATTGAAATATGGCATAAACATATTGGACATGCAAATGTGCAAAAGCTGAAATTAATGCAATCCAGAGGATTGGTTACAAAGTTGCATTCTTTTATAGTTGCAGAATTGCATAAAGTCTGTGAAGCATGCTAGTTTGGTAAGCAGGTAAGATAACCCTTCTCACATGACAGAGAAGTGAGTAGAAAAATACTTGATGTAGTGCATACTGATGTTTGGGGACCTACGCAGAATGTATCTCTTGGTGGCAGCAAATACTTTGTCACATTTATTGATGACTATTCAAGGAAGTTATGGGTATACTTTATGAAGGAAAAAAGTAATGTGTTTGAGCACTTCAAATCTTTTAAGGCAGTTGTTGAAATAGAAACATGCTTAAAAGTAAAGTGCTTGAGATTAGATGGAGGGGGAGAGTACCTCTCTAATGAGTTCAGTGGCTTCTTGAGGACTCATGGGATAAAGAGACAATTTACTGCAGGTATACCCCACAACAAAATGGTGTTGCAGAAAGAAAAAATAGGCATATTGCAAAAGTTACATGGGCATTAATGGCTGAAAAGAATATACCCAAATATTTTTGGTCTAAGGCTATCCATACTGATATCTACATTATGAACAAAACTCCCACAGCTACAGTTCATGGGATGACTCCTGAAAAATGTTTTACCAACAAATCCTGATATATCGCACTTGAAGCTTGATCCAAAGGCAGAAAAATGTGTTTTTATTAGATACTCTTTAGAGCAGAAAGGGTATCGCTGTTATAACCCTATCACAGGTGAGTTCATAGTGAGTAGGGATGTTATCTTTGATGAGATGGGAAGTTGGTATACACCTGCTGGTGATGTTTTGGATGATGATAATGATCAAGATAGCTATGTGCAGAAAGATAAACAAGAATCACGAAGTCTTAGTGGACCAGAAACATCATCTAGTACTACACCTACAGTGAGCCCTTGGTCTGGGAGACTAAAGAGTAGCCCCACATCTTCAAGTGGATCTATAAGTGCTACAGGGAAGGACAAAGGAAAGAAGAAAGTGTTGGATGGCAATGATGCATCTACCAGTCATTTGGGATTTGACGGAGATTCCAGAGGTTCAGAGAGTTTGGATGATGAGCTTGGTATTCCTTCAGTCAGGACACCAGGTGTACAGAGAACTCATAGTAATGTAAAGGCTCCATTGAGTGATCCGGTGGTACGTAGATATAGTAGGGTTAAATACCCTATTAAAAGATTTGGTTTTGAAGGTTATGCATCTCACCATTATGCTTATATGTTGAAACTAGTTAAGAATGTTGAGCCTACTTGTTTTGAGGATGCTATTGGTCATGCTCATTGGGATGCAGCAATGGATGAGGAGATGGTTGCATTAGAAGCCAATAAGACTTGGGATTTGGTACCCTTACCTAAGGGTAAGAAAGCTATTGGCTACAAGTGTGTTTACAAATTCAAGCATAATGTAGATGGTTCAATTAGGAGGTATAAGGCTAGGCTGGTTGCAAAAGGCTATGCTCAAACATATGGCATAGATTATGAAGAGACATTCAGTCCAATTGCTAGGATGGAAACTGTTAGGTGTGTGATTGCCTTGGCAGCAGCCAAAGGTTGGAGTTTGTAGCAAATGGATGTTAAGAATGCCTTCTTGCATGGTGAATTGCAATAAGAAGTGTATATGGAGTAGCCAAAGCAGGTCTATGGGTTGAAGCAAGCACCTAGAGCATGGTCTGACAAGATTGGAGAGTATCTTGTCAATATTGGATTTCATATTTCTAATGATGATCACTCACTTTATGTGAGACAAGGAGATGCAGGTTTGGTCATCATAGTCATCTATGTGGATGACTTGATTATTACAGGTGACAGTGAAAATGGGATTGCTGAAGTTAAGGACTTCTTGAAGAAGAAGTTTGAGATGAAAGATTTGGGTGAGCTGAGATACTTCCTTGGTATTGAGGTGATTAGATGTGATGATGGTATTTGGCTATCCCAAAGGTAGTATGGCTTGGATATATTATCCAAGTATGGTATGACAGCATGTAAGCCTCTTTCAGTACGATTGGAGCAAAATGTGAAGCTGAGTGCTGATGTTGGGGATGAGATAGAAGACCCTACTATGTTCAGGAGGATAGTAGGGAGTTTGATTTACATGACTATCACAAGGCCAGACTTGAGCTATGATGTTGGTCTTGTTAGTCAGTTTATGCAGATGTCTAGAAAGCCTCATTTGGATGCAATTAGACGTATATTGAGGTACGTGAAGTCCACTTTACATTATGAACTTTTTTATAAGGTAGGTAAGGATGTACATGTCTTTGGATACACAGATGCAGATTGGGCTAGTAGCATGTCGGACAGACGATCTACAAGTGGATTCATGTTTTCCCTTGGTAGTGCAACAGTTACAAGGAGCAGCGAAAAGCAACCTACAGCTACTTTATCGAGTATAGAGGCTGAGTACAGAGGTGCTGCTATGGCAGCATGTGAGGTGGTATGGTTACAAAATTTATTAGTAGATTTGGATGTGCAGGGAGATGGTCCAATTGTCATTCATTGTGACAACATGAGCAGCATACAGTTAGCTAGGAATCCAGTGTTCCATGATAGGACAAACACATTGAGGTGCACTACCACTTTGTGAGAGAGAAGGTACTTGCAAGAGAGATTGACTTGGTATATGTCAGCACACAGGATCAGATAGCTGACATTTTCATAAAGGCATTGGGTGTAGAGAAGCTTCGAATGTTCGAAGCTTACTTGGAGTTGCAGAGATAGAGTTGAGCTTAAGGGGGAGTGTTGAGATGGCAAGCTCAACATGTGCGGACATTGATGATGGACCGCCTGGCTAGATGAGTCTGCACGTCTACACTTAGCACATTGGTGGTCATTATGATACTCACATGACCACTAACTTATCACTTATTATATTTAGTTTGTTACACCTACCTACAGCTCGCAAAGACATAGTGTCAGTCAATTAGTGTAGTGGATTATGCACTGTTTGACTTAGTAGGCAACTTTCCTTTATGTTGTATCTTATCTATACTTTGTGTACATTGTATAGTGTGTGGAAGAAAAAGAAAAAAATAGCAAGAAAACATTTTGGCCTCCTTCTTTCCTCTTGTGTTATTGAGTGAGCTTCCTCTTGTGTATACAGTGTGCGTTTCGCGCAGCAGCTCAAGCAAGTCCCCCCACCACGTGATTTTTTACAATTGCACCATCACCACCAGCAGGTCTTAGGCCTTCATATGAAAGAAAATATTTCCTTTCAGTGGCCAAGGATCTTGTTGAGACCTCGGGAGATGACATAGTGACATACATCAAGGTGTTAGATAACACCTTCACCACATTTGCTAGGAGCTATGAGATGCTTGACCTAGGACTTCTCAATGAACCCCTTGCTTCTGATGTTCATGCATTGCCATGTACTTGGGAAGACTACGAATTTATGATCGTCAAATTCCCCAAAATTTTTGCCAAATTAATCGCTAATGGAGAAATCTCAAAGGAGCAAGCCATTCTCAAAAGACTAATTACATTGTATTGCAAGCGTGCTCGCTCTGCACTCACCTGAACAAGAACTAGAGGAGCTCACGCAGCTTGCTAGCTCTAATTCTTCGTTCTTACAATTATGGTATGCCTTGCAAATCCAATGGGAGAAAAAAGGCTACCGCATCATGACCAATGCCGAGCAAAGAAGGGCAATCAAAACAATTGAACACGACCATACTTATGTAGCACCTCTTTCGTTTAGGGTTTTGGCCATCCACCATGTGGATAACTGTGATACTTGACAGGATACATGGAAGAGACTTGACACTTTGTTTGGTGCACATTCTAAGTCATCAAAGTATGGTCTCTTGATTGAAATTTTCAGGCTTGACATGAAGTCCAACACATCACTTGCCACACATCTAAATTACATGGAAGGAATTTTAATCCAGCTTATAGGGATCAACATTAAAATGGAAGAAGATGTTTGCATTGGTGTTCTACTTAAAAGTTTACCTCTTGAATATAATAGTGTATCAACAACCTTAATCAATATGCCAAACCCTAAGCTTGTTGATATCCAGCCATCACTGTTAGAGGAGGAAAAGAAGCTAAAAACTAAGGAAGAACCAAGAACCTCTATAGATGAACAAGCAATATATGTTGGCAACAGGTACAAAGGCAAGAAGGACCAGTTTTTCTATGATTTTCGCAAAAGGACAAGACACACCAAGAATTTTTGCTACACCAAAAAAAGGTCCTAGAAGGCCTACCTTGCTGCAGTTAAAGAAGAAGAAAACCATGGAGAAAAGGAAGAAGAAGACCACCAGGAGAAGGGCAAGCCTCATCAATCCTTCTATCCTGAGACTTTTTTAGCCTTGTATTGCCTAGCCCTAATGCTTCTGACATAAGCTTGTAAACTCCTCATGTAGCCTTGTACTACAGCCTATGTATACTTTGTGAGGCTCTTGTTACAACCTCTGGATGTCCACAATGTTTATGGTGTCCACACTTAGCCTTTTTTGCAACAACCTCTGGTGTTTGCCATGTTTATGGTATACCCATACTTTGCAAGTGTCTCTCACTAAAGCCTCTATATACTTTGTACTTCTGGTTATGATTGAGGAGGGGTGTTGAGATATTTGCAATCACACCTACTTCAGTCTTTTTAGATGGAGCAGTAAGGGCTCAGAACAAGAATCCCATAAGCATAATAGGAGGATGTGCTGCCTAGACTTTCATATAAAGCATTGTACTTTCTTGTCACTTTCATATATGATGAATGAAATATCATGATGCTTTCCCATTTCAGTTAGTATCTTGTCAGTTTTATACACAAGATTGTGTTGATGAGTCCAAGCTTCCATCTTGGAACCTAATTCACTTGTGTAACAAGTCAAGTCTTTGTCTATGTCATCATGATCTTAATCTTCATTTTCCATCCACCATAGCATCTGCCATGCTCTAGATCCCACATATTTTTACAAACAATAAGAACTTTTGGCACATGGGATGATCTGAAGATAGCCTTTCTCATCAAATTTAGGTGCGAAGGTTTTGGATAACGAGTGAGAGAGGAGTTCATGAACTTAAGTCTGTGTTCTCTAGAGAACAGGTAGAAGCATATGTCTCTAGAATTGAATCCATACTGAAGAGATGGAATAACCATAACTTAGATGAAGGCATATAGAAGGGAGTTTTTCTTAGAGGCCTACAACTAGAAGTTCATAAGTTTGTGGATCTAAGAAGACCAATCAACATGCAAGTTGCAGTGGAAGGTACAAGATTGTATGATGAAGTTGAAGCAAGGCTATTGATGATCTCAAGAAGAGGAGTTATACCTCCCCCAATGCTAGGAATGGTATATCCACCAAATGCAATCCCAAGGGTTGTTACCTACCCCTATCCTCAAATGTAAACAGACGTAGTATAGTGCACAAAATCCATAATGGTGGCCATAGACAGTGCCTCAAATGATGGTTCAACCATAATAATAGTGGCCTCAAACAATTCCCCCAATGGTTAATCAACAACAATAGTGGAACCCTACCCCTGGAACTAATAGTTAATAGTCTCAATAGGAGCTCTAAATTAGAATTAGAATAGAGGACTCTATAGACCAACCCAATCAGTCTACGTAGTGATTACATAGACTTTCCAAAATCCTATTGCGAGTACTTTAGGAGGATAAAATTTGAAGGACTATTTGTCCAATTTAGTTGCAAGCATCAAGAAAGAACTGATGTATGTAATTATAGAACAACTGCAGATACTAAAAGTGAATATGACAAGCATATCCAATACCATAGGAGACAGAAGGGATGTGATGTAATTGAACACATGGGGTGGAAAACATTAGGGGAGTTTTGAGGTCTTGAAAATTCCTTTTAGGAGATAGAGAGAGAGTGCTCTAGACCAATAGGAGCATAGCCTCTATAATGGAAGTTCTATTTTTAAAAATACCAAAAATAATTTTACAAAAAGATATATATATAATAATATTACGACTTTGTATTATCAATATCTATTTTTAGCCTCTTATATTTGTGATTATAACATTCTTTGCATTAATGCTATACAATCTCCACCACTTTTATTTAATGATATGTATGGATTAATGATAATGACATGCTTAATCTAAATTCACATTAATAAAGAGCTGTCACTTATATTTTTCCCTCCTTTCTTTTATCCCTCTCATGTTTTTCCCTCCTTTCTTGTGGTAGCTTAACCCTGTGTGTGTGTGTGTGTGTGTGTGTGTGTGTGTGTGTGTGTGTGTGATATGGATACAGAAATTTGACCTTCAACAAAGCGTCCAAGCTCGCAAATTGCATTCCAAAAAGATGGAAGATGGATTCCTACAATCATTAGAAAAGGTAGTTGGATCACCATGCAACATGCAAAACATGGGAAAAGATGAAGATATGAGAGCTCGTTCATCTTAGCTTGGAAGAATAGAATCCGAGATTTCAACCTTGGGGTAAATAAGAATAGCATAAAAGAGGTTATGGTGCAACATGTGTTTATGCATAGAGAGCTATATTTGGAACCTGAAAGTTCAAATCTTCCAATGTATAACCAAATTGTAAGGATTTTATTCTTAAAGTCTTTCCTTTCTTGAACTTGGTTTAAGGTTTTCCATTATAACATTTGTTCATTTGTCTTGTAGATGTCTATTTCTCTAATCTTGAGGAATGGCAACTGATTGAGTCTATTGTTGATGTGATTGATGTGATGCATGGCTTGATTGGAGAAGAGATATACAAAGGTAGAAAGAAGACATAGCTTGCATAGAATGGAATATTCTTCTATGACCATTCTTATATTTTCTGTCAAGATTGTGGGAGAGAAGGAAGGAGTCTCGCTTGAAGCTTTCTTACTTGCACAATGGGGGAAGACACACAAGGGTGGAGGCTGAAAACAATTTTCCTCTTCTTAGTTGTGTAAGCCAAAAGAACTCTAGTACAAAGAAATAGAAGAACCCTATATATGGGTCTCAAACCAAACTCAACTAACTAAGGTGGCATACTAACCAAGCCACGAACTAGAGTAGATAAGGATAGCTGTCATGTAGCTATTATTCATGGGCGGTGTACCAACCGCGTCTGCAACTGACAAGTCGGTGACATAAATACACAACGGTCACCCTGGCGTATCACGAGTGGAGCTCGATATCTCAACACTCCCCCTCGAGCTCAATCCCAATTCCTGCACACCAAGCAGGTCTCTGAACTTGCGCAGCTTCTCTGCGCCCAATGCCTTCGTGAATATGTCAGCTACCTGATCCTCTGTGCTGACATAAACTAGATCAATAAGACCTAGTAAAACCCTCTCTCGCACATAGTGATAATGCACCTCAATGTGCTTTGTTCTAGCATGATAGACTGGGTTATTTTCCAAGTGTATACTACTCATGTTGTCACAATAAATGACAACTGGCCCATCTGTAGACTGATGCATATCATAAAGTAGCTTATGCAACCAAGCTACCTCACATGCAGCCATTGCTGCACCCCTGTACTCAGCCTCTGTGCTCGACAAGGCAACTGTAGGCTGTTTCTTGCTGCTCCAAGTGATTGCAGCACTCCCAAAAGAGAACACATATCCACTGGTAGATCGTCTATCATAGATACTACCAGCCCAATCAGCATCGATGTATCCATGCAACTGTATCTGAACCCCAGTCTCATAAAATAGTCCATATTGCAATGTGGACTTCACATACCTGAGTATGCGTCTAGCCGCATCCAAATGTGGTTTCCTTGGAGCCTGCATAAACTGACTTACCAATCCAACAGCATAGCTCAAATCTGGTCTGGTAATAGTCATATAAATCAAACTTCCTACTATGCGTCTGTACATAGTAGGGTCTTCTAGAAGCTCACCTGCATCTGTGCTCAGCTTCACATTCTGCTCCAAAGGAACTGAAATAGGCTTACAGCCTGTCATCCCATATTTGGACAGCATGTCCAATCCATACTGCCTCTGCAAGAGCTGTATCCCACTTGGTGATCTAATCACCTCAATGCCCAAGAAATAACGCAGCTTTCCCAAATCCTTCATCTCAAACTTCTGCTTCAATAGCATTTTCACATGAAGGATATCTTCATCACTGTCACCTGCCATAATCAAATCATCAACATAAATGACAAGTAGCATAATACCTTTCTCTGTTTTTCTCACATAAAGTGAGAAATCTGCCTTGGAAATCTGAAAGCCAATAGTGACAGGATACTGTCCTATCTTGTCAGACCATGCTCTAGGTGCTTGCTTCAAGCCATACAAAGCTTTCTTCAACCTGCAAACAAACTCAGGATGAACATCATGCACATAACCTGGTGGCTGCTCCATATAGACCTCTTCTTGCAAATCACCATGCAAGAAGGCATTCTTTACATCCATCTGATGTAAAGACCATCCCTTTGACGCAGCCATAGCAATGACTGCTCTTACGGTTGCCATCCTTGCAACCGGACTGAATGTTTCTTCATAGTCAATGCCATATGTTTGTGCATACCCCTTGACTACTAATCTTGCCTTGTATCTGTTTACAGAACCATCAGCATTGTGCTTCACCTTATAAACCCACTTACAGCCAATTGCATTTTTACCTTTAGGCAAAGGTACCAACTCCCATGTAGCATTTGCTTCCAAGGCATCCATTTCTTCATCCATGGCTTTCTCCCATTTTTCTTTTCCCATGGCTTGCTCAAAAGAAGTGGGTTCTGGTTCGTGTATCACCTTGACCATATATGCATAGTGAATGGCTGTAAATCCATCATATTTCAGCCTATCCACAAGATACCTAGCTCTAGTAGACCTGCGCAAAGTAGGTTCACTCCCAAGTGCCCTCAAAACATCCCTGGTCTTCCTTAGTCCAGGTGTAACAATAGAAGGAATACCCAACTCATCATCAATGCTCTGTTCAGAGCCACTGGATTCACCATCCACATAAGAGTGACCTGCATTCACATCAAACATGGGCTGATCTACCTTCTCTTTTCCTTTTCGTGATACCTGAATACCACTATCTGCATTGCTTTGAGAAGATTCTCCTGATCTCAATCTGCCTATCCATGGTGAAGAATGTGAACCACTGCTAGAGGACGCTCCAGGTCCACTAATATTTTGTGACTACTGCTGTGAATTCTGTGCAGCATTACCATTTTGTGCATCTACATCATCAATCACATTTACTGGTTTATACCAGCTACTCATCTCATCAAAAACAACATCTTTGCTCACTGTAAACTTACGAGTAGAAGGGTTATAGCATCTATACCCTTTTTGCAACCAATAAAGATGCACTTCTCAGCTTTTAGATCCAACTTGGATCTCAACTCATCTGGCACATGTACATAGGCAATGCAACCAAAAATTTTCAAATGAGAAATATCTGGTTTCCTACCAGTATACCTCTCCTCTGGAGTCATTCCATATATTGCTGCAGTGGGAGTCCTGTTCATTATGTAGACTGCTGTAGCAACTGCTTCAGCCCAATAAAAATTTGGCAAGTCTTTTTCATTGAGCATGGCACGAGATACCTCTCCAATATGCATGTTTTTCCTTTCTGCAATTCCATTTTGTTGTGGGGTATAATTGCATGAATATTGCTGCTTTATGCCATGCTCCTGCAAGAACTTTGCAAACTCATTTGAGAGGTACTCTCCCCCTCCATCTGACCTTAGGCATTTTATTTGCAGACCTCTTTCTTTTTCAGCCATAGCTTTAAGGGTTTTGAAATGCCCAAAAACTTCACTTTTCTTTTTCATAAAATACACCCAAACTTTTCTGCTATAGTCATCAATAAAAGTGACAAAATAATGACAGCCTCCAAGAGATGCAGTTTTAGTGTCCACACATCAGAGTGGATTAATTCCAATGGCTTCTCACTCTCTTGAACATGTCTAGGAAATGGTTTCCTTGCCTGTTTTCCAAACTGACAGGCTTCACATACCTTATGCATTTCTGCAACCTTGAATTTTGGCAATCCTGCAACAATATTTTGGGCCTGCATTGATTTAAGTCGTTGTACATTAACATGACCAATGCGTTTATGCCAGATATCAATATCTGCAACTACACCAGTCCCATGTGCAAACATTGCTGCACTCAATTCAGACATGTCTGCATCCAACGTAAACATTCTGCCCTTCTTCTTTCCTTTTGCTATCAAGCGACCTTTATTTTTCATATCCTCAACAAAGCATCCATGAGGATTAAATCTGACCTGCAAGCCCTGCTCAACCATTTGACCAACAGAAACCAGATTCTTGGTGATATTCAGGACATGAAATACATCGGATAGGTATTTCTTTTTCCCATCCTGCATAGACAAATGAATTTTTCCAATCTGCACAATAGGATGTGCAGTATCATCACCAGTCTCCACAAATCTTGGTTTTTCCATTTTCCTTGTATCCTCCATCCATTCTGCATGACCTGTCATGTGGTTTGATGCACCTGAGTCAACATATCATACATCATTGCTTTCTTCTGCACTTGTCACAGAATTGTTCATGTGCTGCACCATGAATAAATGCTCATTTCTGTCATCACCCTGTCTACTAGAAGATGCATAATTCCCTTGTTGCAGTTTTCCATTCATGATGTCATTCTGCTTTTTATAGAAGTCTTTAGCCATATGATCCATTTTACCACAATAGTAGCATTCAACATTACTGTTTGCATTTTGACCTCTTTGCCATCCACCACGACCTCTTTGGCTCCCCCTGCCTCTAGAGTTACCACGTCCTCCTCCATAGGACTGGTTTTCTTGAGTTTGCTACATATTCTGATTTCTGCCACGGCCTCCAAATCGGCCTCCTCTACCTCTGCCTCTACCTCTTCCAGCATTTGAGTAGAAGACAGCTTCTTTTGAAGTTCCTCCTGAAGAAGATGCACCACCATTTCTTTACTCCTCAGAAATTAGAAGAGCAATCAGCTCCTCAAAATCAGGAAATCTTTCACGAACTGAAATGGATGTCCGAAACTGTGCATAATCCTTTCCTAGACCATTCAAGGTCACAGAAACTAAATCATCATCTTCCACTGGTGACCCAATGGAAGCAAGTGCATCTGCAATCTTCTTCACCTTCATGTGGTAGTCGTTGATGCTCATATTTTCTCTTTGCACATTGTGCAACTCTTGCTTGAGCTGCATTTTCCTGGCTTGCGTATTTGTGCTATACATTTTTGACAAAGTATCCCATGCCTCCTTTGGCGTACTTACATCCTGAATATGCACAATCATAGAGTCTGAAATACTGATAGACAGCCAATACATAACTTTCCTGGCTCTCTCATGCCATGCTTTAAATGCCTGCATTTGCTGTTGATTGGGAACATCAGGAAGAACTGGTTCTTCTTCATTTCCTGCAACAAATTCCCAATATCCTTTTCCCATAAGGAAATTCGTCATTCTAAACTTCCATGCTTGGAAGTTGTTCTTGTCAAGCTTTTCAGTGACAATCTGTGAAAGAGAATCAGATGCCATTACAGAAGACTGCAAAAAATTCTGTCACTGCAAAAACCACAGCTTCACCCTCACAAGGGAAAATCTGCAAAACTGGCGAAAGTGGTATTTGACCACACAGTCACTTCCTAGTGACGATTTTGCATCAACAGGCAACAGGGATGATTCTGTAACTCCCAATGTCTCTACGCACAAGCATACAATGCAATTTTTACAGTAACTATTCACCGACCTGTAGAACAGTGGCTGCACAGCATAAAACTGGGCCTTTTTCTGAGTGCGTGCAAAAAACTTCCGCCTCCAAAACAGGCCCCGAAATGGCCTCAAATCAAAAAAACAGGGTCGCCAAGAGCTAAAGCTCTTTCCCGCAGCATATACTGCCCTCTTGCTTCACCGCGAAGGGCGTCTCAACCTGAGACAATGCACTCCTGCAATTTTCGGCTGTGCTACCTGCAGAGATCTGCTTCCAAAACAGAAAATGAAAGCAACACTGCTCCTCTTACCAGACCACCACAAGCTTGGCTTGCTTTCTTGAGCTCCTTACCACGAACAAGGCTCTGATACCATGTCAAGATTGTGGGAGAGAAGGAAGGAGTCTCGCTTGAAGCTTTCTTGCTTGCACAATGGGGGAAGACACACAAGGGTGGAGGCTGAAAACAATTTTCCTCTTCTTAGTTGTGTAAGCCAAGAGAACTCTAGTACAAAGAAATAGAAGAACCCTATATATGGGTCTCAAACCAAACTCAACTAACTAAGGTGGCATACTAACCAAGCCACGAACTAGAGTAGATAAGGATAGCTGTCATGTAGCTATTATTCATGGGCGGTGTACCAACCGCGTCTGCAACTGACAAGTCGGTGACATAAATACACAACGGTCACCCTGGCGTATCACGAGTGGAGCTCGATATCTCAACATTTTCCCCATGCAGCGTAGCCAATGGGGATCAATATCCCCCCTTCCTTTGTTAGATTTTTCAAGCTTTGAGTGGCCTTTGCTAAGTCCAGTTATTAGTGAGGGATATAGATGTAAAATATTTTCTAAGATATAGAGAGCATTAAAACCTAGTATCTCAAGTAGGCTAAGCAAAGTTACATTGTTCATGCCTATTAATATATTTGTTGACTTCTTTTCTAATGCTGAGATAAGAAAATCACAGGCTATGCTTTCAGTGAAGAGATTAACATATGATCATGTTATACAACTTGTTGATGAGGGATGGGACACTAGGACAGAAGGAAAAATTATATGTAAGATAGGTCAAGACTCTATAGCTTGTAAATATATGATTGCTACTCAAAATTTCACCCTTAGCTTTTATGATAGTAGATGGCATTATGTTGGTTGTAGTCTGGTTGCTTTAGATGAAAATATTGATAATTTTATCTTGATGTTTGGTACTATGAGAACATTATTGCAATCCTCAAGGTTAGATCATCATGTATGCTACATCAAGTGAGGATGGATTTACAGAATGAAGATATTGAACTACCATACTCATTTTTGTTCCAACTTAATAACAAACGAGTAAGTTTCTATATCATATTATATCCACTTAGGTGTATATCTAATTTCATTTCCTGATTAATAAAAATTTATAACATGTTTTTTAAAACAGATATCAACGAGGAGAGAGAAGAATATACAATGCAAGGATATTGAAGAAAAGATCTCTTTACTATTAATATAAAATACATGTATAAATTTTTATCAGTCATCTCCATGACTTATACACAAGGGCTTACAATGTGAGGCAAAGATACTTTTTTTGAGAACTTTTCTTAGGAGAAGGGACATCCTTTCTAAGAGTCCTTTTGCCTCTTTGATGCTTTGGTTGCCTTGGGTGTTGAAGGCATAGCTTCACTTGATGTAGTTACATGTACCTCCTCTCATGATTGTCCATTCTTATCAGTTGTATACAATTGGCCATTATGTACTTCATGAGCTTTGCTCTTATATACCAAACGTGCTTACTTGTATAACGATCCCTTGTAAACTGTGATACATTTGTAAAAACATATTTTTAGTTCATTGTTATTTTTTACAATGGACTATATTATTATCATCAATGGATTATTTTGCAAAAAACCTCTATCTTAAAGTTTAGTATGTTTCACATTACCTTTATAAGTTTATCATCATTGAGATAAATAAATTGAACCAATCTTCTGGAATTTACAATTACTTTCCAGCCACAAGAGTAACTATAATCCTGATGAGGACACTGCAATTAATAATATAAAGTAAAACTATGAAACTTGTTTATGGTAGTTTTTAGAATAAATTTTATTAGTATGTTCCAACCATATTAATCAAGACCTTATTGCAACTTGTCTATATTGCATTGTTGCAAGTAAGTCAGAAGGCATGGGAGGCCTTTTCTCTAGCACTTCAATCAATCTTTTTACAACTCTGTACCAAAAAGGCAATAAAATTTAGAGTTATTACAAAAGAGAGATCAAAATATTTAGAGGACCTACAACAAAAAGATCAAAATATCAAGGAGACCCTAGATTATATAACTTACAACTTAGCATTTCCATGGCTTCCTTTTATAGGATTGATGAGAAAACATTGCCTCTCCACACAGTCTATTCCAATTAGACTCTAATGAGAACTGAAAAAAAAAATTAATAATCTAGCAAAACAAGATCTCATAAAATCTGACAAAATATCAAATTACTTACTTTTCATTGTATGGAATTAGAAGAACCTCCAAAGATTCAAAGTCAATTGAATTGAACCAATGGTCAAATGCACTTACATCAAGCTCACTCCTCGTATAGTATGAGATAGATGGATCAAGAACCTCAATCTTTTGTTGTATATCAAAGGGGAGCTCATGCATTACACACCTAGCAAAGGAATGGAGATAGTAAGCATCAACATGAAAGTCTATTGCTAGAAAAATATGATGAGTAAAAACAAATTTTGGTATACTATACCTCATCCCAGCAAGAAGAATCGAGTCATTTACTTGTCTCACTTTATTCTCAGAGAATTTGAACACAATCATAGTCCAAAAATACCATATCATATCTTTTGTTAATATCACCAAGTAAAAAACAACAAACATTGAAGTCCTTAGGGTCACCCCTTTCAAGAAGGGTAGATAACTCCTCTTCAAGAGATGGGAGTTGTTCTACTTCCTTTTCTTCTTCCTTCTTTCTTTTATACTCCCTTAATTTATCTACCTTGTCTTCTGTGGCATTTTTCTCTTTATCATGTTGTCTTGTGTCCTTTTGATGCATAACATCTTCAACCTTCAGATTTCGATTATTTTTCTTTTTTCTATATGGAGGAATATTTAAAATATTGAAAGCCTTCACATCAGAAAGAGTGACTGACTCAAGGACCTTTGAAAACCTATATCTCAATCTTCTAAGAATTATCATGTCTTAATCCATAAGCGTAAGCTTATGTGCATGAGCAGCACAGATATAAAAATCTTGGAAAAACTCAATCAAAAAATCTTTTGTAGCCTCCTGAATATAGTTGAGAGTTGACCTAGTCTATCTAAAACTATCAAGACTATGCTTGTCACAAATTTCTCTAACAAGCCTCTAAAAAGATAGGTTTAGAATTGCATGATTCAAAGCCTTTATTGTACTTCTAATCTCCTTTAGGCACCTAATATGATGTGAGAACATTCTTCTTGGCTTTGATTTCCTTGTAAGTTTGGAAGGCTTGGAGGACTAATGTATCTTTGAAGCAAGACTTCTAGGATCAACTTTCTACTTCCTTGCAATGGCCTTAGTCTAGCAATCTGAAACATTTTTAAAAAAACAAAATAATACAACCACATTATGAAATATCCCCAAATACCTCATATCATTTTATCTACAATCACTAAGTAGCAAGCAAATATTAGCTAATCACATAGTCTAAATCGAATTTCAATAAAAAAAATGCACAAGACGTATGAAACAGAGGAGGCCTTTTGGACCACAGAACTTAACACCATATCACGTTTCATACATCACAAGAGAAACATTGCAGGCCTAAGTCATATGAAATGCGAGGAGGCCTCACTTGGACAAGAGAACCTAACACCCATTGTGTTTCATATATCACAACAGAAACAATGTTGGCCTAAGTCGTATGAAACATGAGGAGGCCTCACATGGACAAGAGAAACCAACATAATCTCGTGTTTAATACATGTTTGATCAAAGAGAAACTTGCCCACAAAGCAAAGTATGAAACGTGAAATAGCTCTTGTTGATGTGAACTACCATGGCTAATTGTGTTTCATAGGTTCTATATTTTTAGGGATGATTTGGTAATAATTGTCAAGTGATTCAGAGCTAACTCATATTTTAGCAAAAAACTTACATTCTCCAGGGTTCAACACGTATGTTGGGCAATAAAACCTTCTTTAGTAGCCTTGCACTGAAGAATAATTTTACACTGCGATTAAATTAGCGTTGCGTTGGTGTGGTTGAGAATAGTGAGAGCTTTGTCTTCGAAAAAACTCTTTTGCGGTTCAAAAATCGGGTTTATGAGGATGTTGGTTTACACGTTGTCAAGCGTCTTTGTAAAAGCTAAAAACCCATAGTCTAACTGTAGTTAGGTTTGATTTTTACTAGCTTAGTTGTTTACCTGGTCTGATTGCTTTGTCGTTTTGTAATTGGATTTCTTGTGTATGAATAGCTTAGGATTTGTTTTTGTCATTTTGTTTAGTTTGTTGAGTGTGAAACTTTATAGCCTTGGTCGAGCTTGGTATTTTTTTGGACAGGTTGAAGCTAGAGTTTGCTAGTAGTTGCCGAACATTGTGGAGCATGGTTTGTTTTCTTACTGAGACTCTTGCACATCACAGGGTTTATGGATTCACGAGCACTTCATATTGCACTTATTGATGCACTGCACTCAAGGGTCATCTCCTATTCTTATCAAATACTTCCATGCCATGGGTTGGGACAAATTCATAAAGGCCCTTTCCTATGAGGAAGTTCATCACACAAAACTTCCATGAAGGGTAGTTCTTCTTGTCGAGCTTCTCCATAATGGTATTTCCACTATTCTCTGCCATTATCACAAACAAGGATATAACACACCAAGCTAGTCTTCTGCAATCTTCCACAACACATGCACAGCAATACACCAAGCAACCTTTTTCACTGATTACTCAATAGTACATATAATCAGCAACCTATTTGCAGATAAACCTTATGTTTGCTTCCTGCAAACACCTCAAAAGTTACATATTCACAATCTATAACCTGCACATCCACTTTCAGTCAATACAACCGAAATCACAGTGTACCGTGAAATTGTTGTCCGCAACCTTGCGGCTCTAAAACGGGGCCAGAAATGGTCTCAGATGCCCAAAATAACTGCGGCAAGCCCTAAAGGACTTAACTGCAAAATATACAATGATCTGCTCGCACACCAAATCTATTGAGATATTTGCAATCTCACCTACTTTAGTCCCTTTGTATAGGATAGCTAGGCTAGGAAGATGCAGTCCATTCTAAGAAGAGAGACAAAATCCCATATGCACAGAGGATGTTAAGTGCTACCAAAGAACTCTATATAATGATGTACTTGAACTATCACTTTCATATGATGATAATGCAATAGTACTTGTCTCTTCTGTCAAGTGTCTATGTCATTGTTTTCCATAGATAAGATTGTGTTTATGAGTTCAAGTCTCCATCTTGAAACCTAATTCACTTGTGTAATAGTTGTCTACATTGTCATGTCAACATGAGTTGTGTCTTTATCTTCCATCCTCCATAGCTTCCACCTTTGCCATGCTCTAGATCCCGCATCTTTTACATGGTATCAAAGCATAGTCGAGCATGGCATTGCTGCTCCTCCAGCTCCATTGTAGTCTCATCTAGCTCAGGCTAAGTCCAGGAGCTCATCTTCTACTCCTTCTCCATTTGACCTTGTGGCAACCATAGCTAGCAACACCCTGTCAACGTGAAGCTCCTGAATCTCTCTCCACAGGTCATATCTGAACTTGCTCTGTTCTAGACATTTGTTCATTGACTCCCAAGGCTTCTCTCTATCACTTAAGAGCTTGACATTGGCCACTCTATAGCTCATCATTGCTCAAATTGTAAGTCACTACCATAGCCTAAATCTATGACCTGCATGACATACCTTGATTGGAGCCCCTGGATCTCCCAACACAGAGCATATCTCCTCTTGCTTCCTTCTAAGGAATCATTATTTACATCAGGGTGCTTCATTGTAGCACAACACAGCATGACATTGATCACCTCTGCTCCAGCATTCACGAAATTGCGAGGACATGGTTGAACTGCGCCTGCTGATGATCGAGTTGCTCTCGCCATCACTACAGGCCACGATCTGGACGTGGATCATAGGGCTTTGATAGGCCTTGAAAAGAGCTACATTTCCATTAAAAAAAGTTTTGAAAATGATCAACCATAGCTCCTGCGATCAGCAAAAAACCAAGCCCCTGTCATGAAACCCTAAAATCCACCATAGCCAATTTTCCACTCAAGCTCAAAAATCTCATTATTTCCTCTCTCCTGGCACCTGGAGCAACACACTGCCACTTTGATATATTGTCCCAGCATCAAAACAAGAAGGGAAAGAACCTAGAAAGATTGAAGAAGGATCAACGACCCCGAACAAAGAAGATTCAAGCTCAATATCAACACATACATAGTCTCCGCATAGTGTGTTTTCACACTGTCATTACTTGTGTCTCTTGAAACATTGTAATCTGCTCTTCCACTGATAAATCTCAAAATTCTGAAGTTGGTTTGCTACTGTTCCCATAAGTCTAATATGGGCAAAGACTCTCCAACTATTCAATTTAAAGGAATTGGGTTTCACACCTGGCAGACCCGCATCAAACTCATCCTGATGAAGAAGGGCCTCTAGGCCATTACCACTAGAAAAGAAAAGAAGCCTCGTGATGCGGATCTTGTTGTAACTTGGCAAAAGAACAATGATAAGGCCCAGGCCATTATCAAACTGGAGCTAGATGACAGCTATATCCACCATGTGGATAACTGTGAGACCTCACATGATACATGGAAGAGACTTGACATCTTGTCCGATGCACATTCTAAATCATCAAAGTATGGTCTCCTGATTGAGTTTTTCACGCTTGAAATGAAGTCCAACATATCACTTGCCACACATCTAAATTACATAGAAGGACTTCTAACCCAACTTGCAGGAATCAACATTAAAATGGAAGAAGATATTTGCATCAGTGTTCTACTTAAGAGTTTGCCTCCTAAATATAATAATGTATCAACAACTTTAATCAACATGCCAAATCCTGAACTTGTTGATATCCAAGCATCACTGTTAGAAGAGGAAAAGAATCCAAAAACTAAGGAAGAACCAAGTACCTCTAGAGATGAGCATGCATTATATGTTGGCAACATGTACAAAGGCAAGAAGGATCAGCTCTTCTGTGACTTCTGCAAAAGGACCAGACACATCGAGAAGTTCTGCCACGCAAGAAAGAGGTTCCAAAAGGCATATCTAGTTGTAGTCCAAGAAGAAGAAGAAATTTGAGCAAAGGAAGAAGAAGAAGAAGACCACCAGGAGAAGGACAAACCTCATTAGTCCTTCTATTCAGATAGACTTTTTTGGTTTTGTGTTTCCTAGCCCTAATGTCTCAAACATAAACTTGTAAAACTCCTCAATTATCCTTGTACTACAGCCTCTGTACACTTTGTAAGGCCCCTGCTACAGCCTCTGGATGTTCATCATGTTTGTGGTACCCACACTTAGCCTTTTCTGCAACACCCTCCGGTGTTTTGCCATGTTCATGGTGTGCCCACACTTTGCAGGTGTTGCTTTTACTAAAGCCTCTACACACTTTGTACTTTTGGTTGTGATTGAAGAGGGGTGTTGAGATATTTGCAATCACACCTACTTTAGTCCCTTTGTATAGGACAGTTAGGCTAGGAAGATGCAGTCCAATCTAGGAAGAGAGAAAAAATCCCATATGCACAGTGGATGTTAAGTGCTACCAAAGAACTCTATATAATGATGTACTTAAACTATCACTTTCATATGATGATAATGCAATAGTACTTGTCTCTTCTGTCAAGTGTTTGTGTCATTGTTGTCCATACACAAGATTGTGTTTATGAGTTCAAGTCTCAATCTTGAAACCTAATTCACTTGTGTAACAATTGTCTACATTATCATGTCAACATGAGTTGTGTCTTTGTCTTCTATCCTCCATAGCTTCCGCCTTTTCCATGCTCTAGATCCCGCATCTTTTACAAAATCTCATAGCAATCTGAGATTTTTTCTTGACCCTGCTTCTGGTGCCTCCACAGGCACTATCCAAGAGAGAGAGTGGAAAAATGGGAGAGCTTCTTACTCATTGCTTGCTTGCTCGAGCCTTGCTTCTTCTCCTTCACTTTAGCCTTCAAAATCAGCCTCTCTCAATGGCGCGGCTCTGATACCATGTCAAGAATCATGTGATGGGGGAACTTGCTTGAGCTGCTACGCGAAACACACATTGTATATACAAGAGGAAGCTCACTCAAGAACAGAAGAGAAGAGATGGGAGGCCAAAACGTTTTCTTGTTGGTTTTTTCTTCTTCTTCCACACACTATACAATGTACACAAAGTATAGATAAGATACAACATAAAGGAAAGTGGCCTACTAAGTCAAACAGTGCATAACCCACTACACTAATCGACTGGCGCTATGTCTTTGCCAGCTGTAGGTAGGTGTAACAAACTAAATATAATAAGTGATAAGTCAGTGGCCATGTGAGTATCATAATGACCACCAACGTGCTAAGTGTAGACATGCGGACTCATCTAGCCAGGCAGTCCATCATCAATGTCCACACGTGTTGAGCTTGCCATCTCAACAATAATTGGGCTGGATAGTGGTGACTCCATTGATGGCATCACAGATGGGACTTTGCACTCAAAAGCACTTTGAGATGTTGCAAGGGTTCTAGTGGCATAAGAGGTGTGTTACATTCTATCTGAGCCGGCATGGGGGTGTTCAACTCCTCTGACTTGGATAATTTTGGGGCATCTAGCTTTGGAGGATAAATGAGTTGGGATTCATTCATCACAACCGGTGTGATGGTCCAGCTTGCTTTGCAATTTGAGCTCCGTATGTGCAAGCCTCTCTAGCTCAAGTGAGGTTGCTCAGAGTTGAGCCTCTTGAATGTCCACTCTTAGGCACCCATATCCAGGGGTTGCCCTCATAGTATCCTTATGCTCACAAGAGATTGTTAGGGATCCATCACGGCATGGTCGTGCACCTATATCGATAGTGTCTGAGCTGCCTCTTAGGCTGTGACTGATAGTTTTTGCGTTTAGAAGCACGTTTATGAGGTTTACAAGGAGGTGGCCCTTGTCATTTTGGCACCCATATGAGCGTGGACTCCTTGGCCTTATGAATGGCCTTGGTGGGCTTGGTTTTAGCAGTTTGAGCATGGGGTGAGATATCACAACCCTTCTCCCTAGGCTTGGTCATAGGTGTGGTCATAGGGGTCTCTATCATCGGTGGCTTTGCAATTGTAGAAGGATCAAGATAACCCTTGCTGAAAGTAGTCACTTTGCGCACATTGCCTATAGCAAGATGGATGCAATCTAGGTTACAGTTCACATTGCAGTTCGTCTGCTTTTTAAAAGTGCAACCTAGTAGTGACTTATTACCGGCCCCTTTAGTGTTTGGCAACACATAAAAAAAGACTGGTATACTTTCAGACTCGATAGAGACAACCACTTTGAATTTTCCTAAGAGTGAGTAAGTGTTGCCCCCAAATGGGCTGAGTTTAGTGTCTGTGGGCTATAATTTAGGTTGACTAATGCGTGTCCAATGGTCATGCGTCAAGATATTATAGTCGGCACCTTCGTCGATCAAGGCATCAAAAGAATACGTTCGTTCTGTAGTAGTGACCATGATTCGTAGGTAGGCGGGTGCCACTGCTTCTTTATCTTGATCTGTCAGTTCGGTAATAGTGGCCAGCAGACGTTGACAGGGGCTTCAAGCATAGGTGGCTCATGCAATGGATGGGAAGGAGAATAGTACTTTTTTATTCGACAGCCATTGAAAAAGCCTATTCCTTCACCTTCGAGCGTCTCCGATTCAACATTGCCTATTCTACTAATTGTACGTACTCGGAAAGGTCCTAGTCCTCAAAATTTCATTTTCTGTTTGTGACCCTTCACAGAGTATAGTAGAACGAGGTCCCCCTAATCAAAGTTGCACTATTTGACATGCTTGTCAAACCACATCTTTCTTCGTGCCTTCTCACAAATCAAAGCATGGATGGCTAAGAGTCAAGTCTCTGTGAGACGCTCTAACTCCACTAAGCGGTTGGTCCAAGCCTCTCTTCCCTCCCAATACTCCTGGGCTACTATCATTAAGCTAGGGACAAAGAACTCTAAGGGTAGAATGGTCTCCGTTCCATAAGTCAGCCTAAAGGGCGTCTATCCTACAATCGTCTTATAAGTTGTACGATAGGCCCACAAGGCCGCCATTAATTTGTTATCCCTGTCACTTAGTGATGCGGATACCACCTTCGTAAGCAGGTTGACTAGGATTTTATTTGTGAATTCTGCTTGGCCATTTTCCTGAGGGTAGTAGGGCGAGGACCGTTTATGAATTATTAGAAAGGTCGAGAGCAAATGGGACATCACTTCATTAATGAAGTGTGTGCCCTGATCACTTACTAGTTCAATTGGACAACCAAAACGCGAAAGGACCTGCTCCCACAAGAACTTCACAGTGGTTCTAGCGTCGTTTTTCCTAGTGGCTCTTGCCTCTACCCACTTCGTCAGGTAATCAGTTGCCACAATGATGTAGCATGCTTGGGAGTACTGTGCCGCAGGACTGATAGGTCCAATGAAGTCAATGCCCCATTTTTCGAAGGGCTATCATGCTATTATGGGGGTCAACTCCATCTTATCCTTGCGCACAAGCACCTTAGTCCTCTGGCACTCATCGCAGTGCTTTACAAATTTAGCAGCATCATAGAATAGGGTGGGTCACCATAGTTGGGATTGTAGCACCTTACAGGATGTTGTATCCCCACTAAAGTGTCCTCCAGCTATTCCACCATGTGCTTCTCTCAATACATCATGCATGTTGTGCTTAGACACACATCTACGCAACAAACTGTCTTGTCCTAGCCTATAGAGTTGGTCGGTGATCAGTTGATATGGCTGGATCTTTAAGATAAGTCTCCTTAGCCTAGATTTCTCAATAGATCTCTCAAGTAGACTGTTCTCTAGCACTTGAACTACATCATCAGCCCAATATGGTGTCAGATCGGCTCTAAACAAGTCTCTTTCGCTAGACAGGCCAAAGAGATGAGCGTCCGATAGGTCGTCATGTATGTCTTGTCCAACAGCTTCTGTGGGTATGCGGGACATGTGATCAACCATGTAGTGCTGCTTTCCCTTATGTACAACCATAGAGAAATCGAATTCCAACAAGAGAAGTAACCATCTAGCTATGCGACCTGTAGCGCATGGCTTGTTCACGAGATAAAGCAAGGCTTGATGGTCAACGAAAAAGACGAAGGGGGTGGCCAACACATAATGCCTAAATTTCTTTATAGCAAATACCATGGCTAACACTTCCCTTTCTGTAGTGGAATAGTTTATCTTCGTTTTAGTGAGTTTCCTGCTGGCAAAACTCACGGGGTAATCTAGGTTATGCTCACCAAGTTGGCATAGAATAGCTCCAATAGCAAACTTAGAGGCATCTATGTGTACATGAAATGTTATGCTCCAGCCTGAGGCTCGTAAGATTGGTGCAGTGGTGAGAGCCTTCTTCAACTCTTCATATGCACAATGGCATTCCTCAGTCCACTCGAATACAATCAGCAACTTGTACAATGGTCTAGCAATTAGTGTGTAATTCAGTCCTTGTAGTTAATGGGTGGTGGTAGATCAACAAATGACACTGACTTTTGAGAAGTCAGTGGCAATGTCATTCCTTGACACTACGTGCCCTAGGATACATCCGTGCTTCACCCAAAACTGGCACTTTAAGGGGTTCAACGAGAGGTTGTATAACCGACACCGTTCAAAGACAGCTCTCAACTTTTCTAAGTGTTTCGCCCAACTAGAGTGTACGCATAAGTCGTCTACGAACACCTCTAGCTCACGTCTAAGCATATCCTTGAAGATTGTGCACATTAATCGTTGAAAGGTCGCAATCGCATTCATTAGCCCAAAGGGCATAACGATGTAGGCAAATACACCCCACTCCGTGGCGAAGGCAGTCTTGTGCCTATCGTTAGGGTGCACTTGCACTTGATTATAGCTAGAGAAGCCATCCAAGAAGCTATAGGCTTCTTTGCGTGCTACCCTCTCCAGCATGTGCTCAGTATACGATAAGGGGTAGTTGTCCCTCTTCATAGCTGCATTAACTTTCTTGTAATTCACGCACACTTGAATTTTACCATTCTTTTTCATAGCGATCACTATAAGTGATACTCAATCCGTGTGCTCAATCTCATATATAAATCCCACCTTCATGAGCTTATCGATTTCCTCCTTCACTGCATAGGCATGTTTGGGATTCATAGGGTAAGGTCATTGCTTTGTTGGCACCGCATCTGGAACCATTGGGATATTATGGGTCACAACCCTAGGATCGACTCCTTTAAGCTCCTCCAAGGACCAGGCAAACACGTTGACATACTCTCATAGAAGAGCAACAAGTTTAGCCTCCTCATCCTTGGTCAAGTCGTCAGCAATGAACACAGGTCGAGGCTTCTTGCCTTCCCCTGCCAAGTTGACTTCCTTGACCTTGGCGGGTCCCTCAATTTGCTCATTGGTTTGCCCTTGTCTCTTTGCTCCTAGTAGAATCACCACTCTATCACCCTTCTTAAACTTTGTGAATCGTTTGGGGAGATCCTGTGGCTTCTTTTGCCTCTCTGCTTCTGAGTCAGTTTGCTTCATGGGCTTCTCCTTTAGCCATATGCACCTTAGGTGGACTGGCAAGTCCCCTTTGGTGCGTCTGACCTTAGAGGGTTTGGGTATTTCGAGATCACTCTCCGTACTAACTTCTGACTCCGAGTTAAACTCACATCCCTCACTTGAGGAAGGAGTTTTGCCAGGGGGTCGTAATTCAGTAGGTGTATCCGTCTTAAGCACTGGAACTACCAATGGTTGCGCCACTCCTGCCTGCTCATAATCCATGGCTCCTTTGTGCTCCAACCAAGATCTATTGCACTCCATCCGCATGACTCCTCTTTCATTCCAGCCTACCCTTTCCCTTCTAGGCCTAGAGTCTACCTTGATCTGTTCGATCATTCTCCCTTCAGTGTCATATTCTATCGTGTCTAACTCTTCTTCAATCTCGTCTCCAATAGAGCGGCAATCCTCATACTCCTCATCATAATCTTTGTGTCTGTTCTCTTTCTCCTTCTCCTCCGGCTTTTCTTTCCCAATGAGGCTGTATCCAAGTTACTTTGTCCAAGCAATTAGATGCCTGCCTATTTTGTCTATGCTCGCATCATGACATGTAGTGGGATGGGCGAATCCTCACTGTCAAAGGTCTCCACACTGAACACCCCCAAGGGTACTGAGGGCACGTTGGCAAAACTAGTTGATGGCTTCCATCTAGGACAATCATCAGGAAATAGATGATTCCACACTCAGTGCATCAAAGGTCAACTTTGTCCTTGTTTGCATGTTCCCTTTCTGGGCAGTGTGATGAAATATGGCCTGGATGACCGCAAGTCTAGCATGAGATTGGATCTTGGCTTGGTCCTCCAAAGCCTTTTCCTCTTCCTCTACCTAGCGCCAACACCAGTACTGGTAGGTAGTCCATCAGGATTGGATTGCCTTCCTCATCATAGGATATGTATGGGTTCACATAGGTCTCCTCTTCACTAGGTTCTTCCACATAGTAAACAGGAGCATCACTTGGTGGATGGGTTACATAGGGCCCTGGTGGTCTGGGTATGCCTATTGGGTTCATCTCTAACCTGGGAATGGCCGGTCTTGCCTCATTTGGTGCTGGAAGCACCAACTGGGCTCCCCTGCCAAAGAGGTTAGGTGGCCTGTTGCCTAAGTATGGAGGGTTGTATTGATGTGCATATGGGAATCTCCTTGGCAGTCTACAATGTAATGCATCATGATCAAACCTACCGCAGTTCGAGCATGGCCTAGATCTATGATATTGGCACTCGGCTGGGAGGTGGTTACCGCCACAGTGTATACACTGCACATGCAACCGCACATGTTTCCTCATTTGGTCTTGCAATCGTGCAAGCTCCATTCTCACCTCAGCTAGCTCCTGGCCTTGGTCAAAACTCTTTCCCTTATCCTATATGCTAGAGTTCTCTCTCTCTCCTGAAACTGTTGACCGCTCTGGAGCTCTCTGACTTGTATTGTCCCAACTAGTGTTCCTCATGCTTCACTCCCTAAGATGATTGTCCACCCTTATTGCCTCTTCAAAGACTCTAGCTAACACGTCTCGGTGTAGAGTGGAGTTACTAGCCAAAGCCTTGTAGAGCTCCTCGATTTGAATTCCATTTATAAATACGGTAGAGATAGCCTTCTCGTTAGGTCGCAAATGTAGCCTTCTCGTTAGGTCGCTCATTTGCAGGGATCCTCTTGAAGAGGCTATACACGAGTGACATAGTCCCTTACGTCTTCCTTTTCCCTCTGGTTGACATTCATCAACCGGACAATGAGATTGTCAGAGTACCCTGCCTCAGAGAATCTCTTAATAAAGAGGTCCTTAAGACGGTGGGCAAAGTTTGTGCGCTCAGCTCTGCAGACTAGTGTACCAAATTCTCCCCTTATCACCTAAGCACAGACTGAAAGCTTGAGAGCGTTGTGCGAGGTCCGTGAGACCGTTTGCTTTGCAAACTTGTTCAAATTGCTCCACAAAGCTATATGGATCATTACTAGGTTCATACTTGTCTAGTTGCTTTGCTACAATAGGGATTCTAGATTGCCCCTTGCATGACCCCTAATCCCGAGAGTAATGCAGTGGCTAAGGCTGTTGCACTCTGCTCAACGGACATATTGTCCATGAGCCGCTTGGCTACGAGTTCACTCAACGATAAGTCAGCCTCTGCTGCTCGTTCTCTCTCTTCATTTGGCCCTGCTTTGGCTGCATCAGCCAAGGCTAGCACACGTCAAGCCTCGTACATGTCTGCATCTTGGTCTCGTACATGTCTACATCTTGTTGGAGTTTCCTAGCCTTCTACTCGTGGTTATAGGCAATTATGCTCTCTAGCACCTTTCTAATCGCATTTCTTTCCTCTTCTAGGCTTGCTACCGCTTCCTCTACTGGTCTGCCCTGAAGTACCGTCCTAGTCAACAAGTCGTACTCATTGACTAACTCCTGCACTAAGACTGGGAATTCTCCCAAGTCCAATTGATCCTCTCCTTGTCCGCCTTGTGATCCTGACATTGCTCCCACTTCCATCTCCACAAGGTCATCGATCAATTTGAGTAGCTCCAACAGCATCCGATCCTCTATGTTGTCACCTTCTTGATCTTCGTGTCCTCTTAAGATCCTACTGATGGGGCTTTCAGGCACCCAACTATGTTTTGGGATCTTCTCCTAATAGTGGTTTCCTTGATGTTATTATATCTCCTGATGAGTTCCTTGTTATTGAAAGTAGTTGTCAATCTTATTCACAAGTTGTGCTTCGTGCTTTCTAGTGCTCAATGCGAAAATAGGCTTTTTCTTTTCTTGTAGTGCACCTTTGGTGATAAAGTCAAAAGTGAGGTGCAGATGCAGGAAATGCTCAATGCAAACTCCACTCTTCCCCTCATGTTCGTAGCCTGATATGGCTCTAAGCGCAAGTTCTGGTTGATCTAAGGTCTTACTGAAAGTCCATGCTGCGTTCTCTATTCTGCTTCAGGGTTGGTTGGTTGGTTACCAAAAGTCAAGTCAAGTTCTAAATTCGGTCCACTCAGTGTCTAGCTGTTTGGGGTGAATCCTTGGTTATCCTGTCTAGTCTCTAGCTTCTAAGGGCTAAATTGGGTTTCCAGGGGGGGTCAGAGATGTGAACAGGGTAGCCAGGACTGTCACGCAGGTTCAAAAACCCTCTATTTTAAGTTTTGGTGAAGTGGTATGATTCTCAGAATCGGAGCGTCTTATTTTGGGAATCTGATGAGCTGGTCTGATTGTGAGACTCGGACAGGGTGGTCCAATTTTGAGACTCGGATAGGGTGGTCCGATTGTGAAAATCGAACAAGGTGATTCGATTGTGAAAATCGGACAGTTCAATTTCTACTTTGGTCCAATTTCCCTAGTCGAACAGGGGGGTCCAACTCCTGTGATAGGACGAGTGGTCCGATTGTGGCGCTAGGACCAATGGTCCCTCTCACACTAGGAAAAGTGGTCCGATCCTTGCAGTTGGTCCGATTTTGAGACTAGGATACATGGTCCGATTTTGGCACTAGGTCCGACTGCTGGAATTGGATTGGAAGGAGTGGTCTGATTCTCGCAGTCAGACGGGGTGATCCAATTCTCCCAGTCAGACGGTCCGACTCCAGAAATCAGGTGGTTCGATTCTAGAAATCAGACCCAGACAACTTGGTCCAACTACGGAGACGACAGCCCGCAGGTTACGCACGATGACTCAAGCTCAATGCCTACTCCGTGGAATCATCTAGTGCCTTCCAGATAGGTGCAAAACACTACAAGGAAATGCCAGACATACCTGGAATCACTGTGGTGCTCGAATCAAACGGCTGCCCCTATTTCCCTATTTCTAGCAGCAGCAAAACCCTTTCTGCTTTCTTTATTTATCCTATCCTAATCTTAACCTAATGCAACAAAAATAAAAAACAGAGATGGAGATGGATGGTCCTACTCTAATATTCAACAACAAATCAAAATACTTACTTGCTCCAAGGATTAAAACCTCTTAAATCTCCTAACTATCTCGAGCATCGGTTCGGGCTACAAACCCTACTTCTATGCTCGATTCAATGCACACGGCGCTCGAGGCTCGATTCTGTCGGTCTCGACAAAAACTGAACCAAAATGAGGGGGAGCTATGGAGCTCTATCCCGAGACCTACGGACCGCTTATTGATCAAGTGTTTCAAGCCGAGCGGCCATGGCTACCTCTCACATAGCCGACGTGCAATGCCTACCTTACGGGTGTAGTGAGCTAACCTTAATGCTCGATCGAGTTCCCTCCTCTCTCTTGCACTCCGGTAGCTCCACAATCCTTGTGGCAAGCTCAAGCAACCTCAAGCCCTCTCCGTTAAGCTCCATCCTCCATAGCCACGTGAGAAAAGAGAAGAGAAGAGAAGAAGAGAAGATGAAGAGAGAAGATGGGGAGCTTCTTCTCCACGATCCCTCACTCTCACACACTCACTCCCTCACTCCCTCACACTCCCTCAATCCCTCACTCAAGCACAAGTAAGAAGGCAAGAAACAAGAGAAGAAGAAGAAGAAGCTTTGGCCACACACAAGAATGATCTTCTCATTCACTTTTTAACTTTATATACAAAACCCTAAATCCCTTTTGGACAGTCATCCCCTTATCCCCTTTTTTACATGGTTGGCCGTGGCCTAGGCCCTTTTTCCCATTGTCCTCCTATCTTCCTAGCTTCCTTCCTACCACCCATCTACCTTTACAAATTGCACGGGTGAGAGCCCGGTGCTCCTTAAATTAAATCATGATGCGCTTGCGCTCTTTTACAAAAGTATTGACTTGTGCTTTTCCTTGTGCGCCTTTCTCCCTTATTTAGGACTTCTCTACGCTTCTTGTGTTTCTAGATTTTCCTTGTGCACCTTTGTCTTCAGTTTCACTTTGCCTTGGCCTTTGTCTTCTGCTTTAGCTTTTCCAAATTTTCCACCTTGTTTGTCTACCGGTTAACATTAACTCAAGAACCCAAGGAGTTGCACAGCCTTTACGAAACAAGTGAGAATGATGCAACAAACAACACTCCTGGCAAGAAAAATGAGCATGTTTTGCAAGAGGAAAGAGTCAAAAGGGAAGAAGAATGACAAGTCAATGGGCCAAAAGGTAATCGAGGCCGAGTCCAAGAAAGCAGGCGAAAGCGGCTTGCCAAGGAGAGAAAGATGGCATAGAAAGAAGCTGAGACAAAGGAAGATGGCGAGAAGAAGTCTACAGGTGCTGAGGCTTCCAAGGAGAAGAAAGGACAAGAGGTCGTTCCTCTAACCGAAGAATAGAAGAAAGAGGCAGAAGCTTCACTAGAGCTTCAAAGAGGGGCATACAAGTCTATCTCTGAATTTCTTGGAATTGAACATGATGAGGAGAAGAACAAGAAGCGATTTCCCAATGTGGAGAGTGAGGTGAAGGCTGATGGAGAGGCTGAGAAGTCACCTAAGTAGAAAGAGGAGGCGCCAAAGCAGAAGACACTGACTCCTTATTACTAAGGTTTTAATAAGCCTATACTAAAATATCCCCTTTCACATTGCCTCTCTATCTTATAAACCCTTTCGCACCTATTTTACTCAAACCTGTTTAATTTCCAAAGCTTAGTTCATTGTGCATATCCTCATAGGCATTCCCTTTATTAAAATCCTTATAACTCCCACAACTCTTGTTGTAAATAGGATTAGACACTTCCATTGAGCAAGACTACCAATCCATAAGACCTACCCGTGTTTCAAAGAGAAGATCTTGTTTGATTTTGGAAGAAAATCCAATGCCAATGTATTGTCAAGCCATGAGCCAAAGTCACATGAAATCCCAAAATCTATGTATCCCAAGTGTCTTAACAAAGAAGAAAAGAGCTTCAAGAATGAAGAACAAGACAAAGATAAGGAGCATGAAGACAAAGAAGTCCAAGAAGATCTAGTACGACAAGAAGAGGAAGAATATCACGAAGACTAGCAAAGAATGAAGACTAGATCAAAGGCCAAAGACAGCCACCAAAAAGAAGATAAAGAAATTGTTTCCGTTGACTGACAATAGAAAAAAAACATTTCCCATAGTGGATCTCTATTCCTCATAGTGGATCTTGTATTTCCCATAGTGGATGTAAAAACCCTTGCCAAAGATGTAAAGTTTCAAGCTTTAACTTAACTAGTCTGCCTATGAGCTAGTCTCTTGGGCTATGTCATCATGTAGAGGGGGCAAAAGCCAAAAAGTGTAGAAACTCATCATTTGAGGGGGGTGTTGAAAGATAGAAAAATGATGATTGCTCTAGGAGGAGGTGCTCTATATCCCATAAGCATAGTGAGGAGAGTGAAATAACCCAAAAGCTATATAAGCATGTACTTGGCTCTTGTTTCAATAAATGGTACTTTCAGTTTGAGTCACTGAAGACTATGTTTATGAGTCCAATATAATCTATCTGGAGCCTAATTCACTTGAGTTACAATCTCTTCTCTTTATCATGTATCGGTTCTATGATTTGCTTCCACCATAGCCAACTAGCTCTAGATCCATGTTTCTTGACACCTTTACCTAAAGGCTGAAAAGCTATTGGCTGCAAATGGTTTACAAGGTCAAGCATAAGTGAGATGGATCTATTGAGCACTATATAAGGTACGACTAATTGCCAAAGTGTATGCACAAACTCATGGTATTGATTATGAGGAATCTTTTGCTCCAGTGGCTAAAATGTCCACTGTAAGAGTTATCATAGTGGTGGCTACATCAAATAGTTAGATCATACATCAAATGGATGTTAAGAATGCCTTCTTGCAAGGGGAGTTGCAAGAGAAAGTTTATGTGGAGTAGCCACCTAGTTATGTGGATGAGAATCATCCAAATTATGTATATAAGCTTTGTAAGGCCTTGTATGGACTAAAGCAAGGACCTAGGGCATGGCATGACAGGATTGCAGAACACCTTATCAACATTGGATTTTGCAAAGCACAAGCTAATCACTAACTCTATGTATATGAAAGTGATACAAATATTGTGGTCATCACTATGTATGTGGATGATTTGATCATGGCTGATAGTGACAGAGTTTGAAAATGTGAAGGGTCTCCTTAAGACTGAATTTGAGATGAAGAATTTGGAAGAGCTATGCTATTTTCTCAACATAGAGATAATCAAGACTCTAAAGGGTATATAGTTGTCACAAAGACAATATGCATTGGATATGTTAAAGAAATATACTGTGGTTGATTACAAACCTATTTCTATACATTTGGATGGTAATGCTAAGCTTACTATAATAAGGGTGACTTGATTGAGGACTTCACTATGTAATAAAATATTCTAGGCAACCTTATATATTTGATGATTAGAACATATAAAACATTTCTAATGACTTACGCAACTCCATTACACCAAACCATTATCAACAATTAGTGCATAAAAACATACAACATGCAGTCAAAATCATACATACTACCAAGTAATCAATGCCTAAACATCCAACCACATGTAGTATTTGACTATGTTATGCTCAAACCATGACTAGTTACCAAGTACAAATTTCATATTTTCACCATTAGTAATGCTAGCATATGCAAAATGTTTTGAGGCATTGACTCTTATCCAAGGCCTCCTAAAACATTACTGCCACTTGATTGAAACTCACATAGCCCTTCCAATAGCCATACTTACAAGATATGAATGGAAAGCTACATTCAACATATTAGAGAAACAACATTACACATTTCACCAATACACAAATTAACAAGTTAGTTGTGGCAAAACAAGACACTAGCATCAAATTACTAAAACTGCAACTATTGGATGAAGTCTGCATAAACACATGCTTGTGCTTACACTCAATTAAGCATGATCCAACAACCCATTTAGAAACCTTAATGTGTTCTTTTATTATGATTTACTGTGAGAAATCCATGTCACCAACATTGAATCCTTCAAGTAAGTAAAAATCCATTTAATTACTCATTCTAGAAAGAATGTCTAAAATATGTGAGTTAACATAACCATGAGTCAAATCAACATAGAATTTACAAGTATACTAAACAAAATACATCAAACACAAATGTAAACCAAGTGACACAATACCTACAATATATCATGTCAACAGCCACCAAGACATTCTTAAAACATCTTATCTATTCACACAAATAGATAAATGTGAACATAAGAAATAAGTTTTTGATCGAATATAAGAAGAACATGTAATCTTAGAAAGCAAAGATAGAAGATTACCATCATGCTCCAAATCAATTAAAATAATTAGTGATCTATGCAATACTTTACTCTTTGTCTAACTCTTTATGTAATTGCATTTATCTATGCAAATATCAGAACACATGACCTTCTGTACACATCACAATCAAAGATCTCAAACACATTCAAGTACATATACTTAACCCAAATTGAGAAAAAATGCACACATGTTGATCCATTAGTAGCAACAGGAATAAACAAGATTTAAAACAAAAGCACCATGGCATACTACATTACAACAACAAAACAATAATAACACTCTTATCTGAACAACTAACACACAACCCATAAAAACATTTTGACAGCATTGCAAAAACAACCAAAATTAACACAATCGAGTCTAGTATGCCTACTTAAAACAAACACAACAATACTACAAATGAATCCCAAACTTCGACTCTCTAGTCTTCACAACCAATCATGTACATCAATCCCAAACTTCAACTCTTAAAACTTTAACAAAACAAAACACCAAACTCTAAACACACAAACAAATATCTATACATCAACTTCTTGGACAAACTAATGCACAGATGTAGCTATACAATACATAAAAACATGAACCGCTTTGCCACTAAACAAACCAATCTTTCACATACATGCTATATAAAACCAAGCAAAGCATAAAAAGAAATGCATCTAACAAACAACATGTACAAAAGAATACCCATATAATTGGAGGTTTTTAATCTAGAAAAATGAATGAGACTTTGATAGACTTGATCATATTAATGCTAACAAGCATTGAGCTAAAGATAAAGCTAGCAAGTGAGATGGCAACAATTAGTATGATGATTGAAAGTGCAATTAACGAATTGACAACGAAAGTGAAAGAGGAGAAATTTGAAACAAGGAATGTGGCAAATATTAACACTATTCTATCAAATCTCAAGCAAACCCCATTATAAGAAATTGTTTAAATCACATGATGCAAGACTAGGAAGCCTCCCTAATAAGTGGCATGATAAGAAGAGAGAGAACCAATCATGTCCAAAGTCATGAAATCGAGAGTTGAAACAATTTATTGTGTGATCCATGGTGTTGTAAAAGACATTTGTATGTATGACACCTTGAGATATTGGTGTTTTCCCTATATGCATTTTGGTGGCATCCTAAAGGATGTTAGTACAACTTTCTTTTCTTCCTCATAGTTGATAACCATATTTTATAAAACAATATCATAAGTACAAGATGCTCTACAGCTTCAAATTGTCATGTGAATCATGCCTAAAGCAAATTTGCATTTTCAAACGCCTCATGTGCTTCTAAAAAATTGGATCAACTATTTTTAAGCATGAATCAATGAGCACTCATCTAGGTAGATGGTGCAAAGCACAAGCTGAATTGGACATGTAGAGTCAAAAGGAGAGTAGCTAAAGAATGTCATACAAGCATTGGGCTGCATAAATGTATCATTCTTGCCATGTATTCTTTTCATCCTAGCAAAATCCTCAACTTTCATTGATAATGAATGACTTGTATAGTTTTCCTCATGTTCTCCATTTGAAGAACTAGATAATCAGAGATCATAAATCCCAAGTACTAATTTGGATGGTTTGAAAGGTGAAATTTTAGTTGCATTTTTACCTTTTGGTTGGATATTGAAAAGCCAAAAACTTTTAACAATTAATGTAGAGCAATATAAATGGCAAAGCACAAATCAATCTATTGTACTATTTTTTGCAGTCAAGGTCCAATGCATTGCTGGGTGAAGTCACTAAATCACATGTCCAATTCCCCAATATATATGATAGTTCTTTCTTTCTATTTTGCTCCACAATCACGTTTGTATACTTCATAGTGAAAGAAAATTGATTCATCATATCTAACCTTTACAGTTCACTTCCTAGAAGCCAATCAAATTAAGGTTTTTTGGAGCAATTTAAATATGTAAAGGATACATGTGTCTTTCTCCTTTTCATTATCCTCATTAACTTGCTATTAATTTTTTGGAAAGTTGAGATCAGAACCACTAGATTTCTCCTTTGGGCTTGTAATTTATTTGGGAAAATCAAGCACATTCGCATTCTCACTTGCATTTATAGGGTTCATATCTTTCTTACACAACACACGTATGCATCACTACACGTTAAAATCTCCATGCTCTTCTATCAATCACTCCAACTACATGATGCAGGTAAGATGGCCATGTTCAAATCCTACCATCCCACTCTTACCCTTTCCCTTGTTCACACTTCGACAACTAGAGCTATTTTTTGAACATTAATAAAATGTAAATTCAAGCTTGGGCAGCCCAACATACATGGTAAATAGCCCTCATTTTGGCGGTTAATGCAAAGAATAATAAGCCACATCATGCAAACTGGATCATTGGTGACAAGGTGGATGCTCAATGTCAGGCCTTGATTCAGAACAAGTTATGACTGGCTATTTGGTCTTGGATGGTTGTATCATGTTCCTATGTCATTGTATAGATGTGAGCCTATACTTCCATTAGCAGCTTCTTTCATAAAAGGATTCAAGTACACATGTTTCTATGCTATTGTACAGCATATCTTGATAACATTGAATAAATTTGTGAGCTTGATACTTCCATAAGCTGCTGCTTTAATTAAAGAATTTGACTACACATGTTTCTATACTATCATACAACAAATCTTGACACTGTAGAAACAAATTTCGAAGTTGCAATGCAAGTCCCAGATTGTTTCAAAAAGTTGCTTGTTGTCAAGAACAAAAGCAGACAATTGAAACTCATGATGTTCAACAGTTTGGCAGGTATCAAAAACCTAAAACCCTACACTTCTAACATGTGTTACAAGTGCACAAAATTGAGCCTTTCATTGTTGAATAAAAGTTGTGAAGCAAATACATTTGGAACATATTCAAGTATTGTTTGCTCTCACTTTTAATACGCGCATATAAATCCATACCACACTGTTGGAACCTCCATGACAATACAAGCATGTATGTAATCACCATTCATGCCTAAGTCAACACAAATGTACAGTATGAAAGTTGATGTACAGTAAAATAGACAAAATCATTACCGAGGGTTCTGATGTACTGGCTGGTTTGCATTGCTTCTATCAATATTTTACACACATGTTACACTGACCAATGAAAAACTGTCAACGCTATCACTATGAGTCTATAAGCAGTCACCATGCAACACACCATGTCATCAAGCACAAAAAATGAACCAACATTAAAACTTTGGTGCTTTGAAGGCACGCCATCCTCTCAAGAACTGTTCAGCTTTCAAAACACTAGGATGCCTATGAGAAAGATGGTAGTCTGGCAATTACAAATGGCAACCTCCCAGCTTTGCAACTGTAAACAATCAAAGCTTCAGTATAATCCCTTCAATGGCTCAATATACAGCTCAATCAACACAAAGATAGGCAGATGATACAGCTTATGAAGAACCACTCCTCAAAAGTTTAATCCTGCAAGTAGCAGGGAGTGTACTTTACCATGGAACAGTGTTTGTCCTCCTCAGTTTCCTTTCTTCCTTCCTATTTTCTTGGGATGTGGCTATTACCTGGAATATTTTGCACAGAAAGGAGATAATAACGTGTCAGTCCAAACTCTTATATAAGTCAAATCCTTTGATGCCAATTAGACATGTGAGAGAACAATTCTCAATCAGTGTGAAACAGGAAACCAGAAAACCATGAGGAAAGCAAAGCATAAACCTGGAGCAAGTAATATCCATTGGAAAGATGTAAAGAAGGGTAAAGTGCTCATCTGCTGCATTCTAGTGTTCGGCCACAGATGTCGCACATTGCAGTTGGTAAGCACCAACTGCACACTACTGTGTTGGTAATCAGAACATTGAGGATCTGTTAGCATGGCCTAATGTTGGAGGCTCCCAACCTTTCCAGCTTAAGGTGGCTAAAAGCCTGCTTGAAATCCCAGGCTTTCCTATGATACTAGTAAGTCAATACTCAACACGTTATTTTAAGTGACTTGTGAGATCATGACCTTAGGCTCTCAACCTCCAGCTATTTGGGAAAGATGCATTTGAAGTGGGAGAGCCTTTATAAGAAGAACGAGTCAATACTTTCCTTTTGTGCAGTTCACTTGAATCCTTGCCATAGACATGGGGACCTATTAGGCCACATTTTATTTTATTACAATGCTATGGTGAAAAGGTGATTCTTCTTTGAAAAATTGCCCCTAGTTAACTTGAGTTACATGTCCTACTTTTAGGAAAGAAAACTAATAACAAAAGGGCAATGCTCCTGCGCACACGTGTGCACCCTTGGTGTCCACCCAGAGTACTCATCGGCTAAGACAGACTGTATGACATGGTTGACTGATTTGTTAGCTAAAGCTTGTAGTGTAAACCTGAACAGTTGCAAATCAATCCTCAAAAGATGCTAGTGCTTTCATTGCAACATCGTCTTGTCCAGAGTCATACATTATGCTTCTCTCTCGTCATGTAATATTTCTTGACAGAGTAGTGCACACAAATCAAAAACAGGGTTCTATACCCCAGCCATTGCACTCTACTGTCAATCAGATAGAAGTGATGGTTTATAAAGATATCTCAAGTTTTAGGGTGTTTTTAATTTTAGCTCTTGTCTATGGGCCCATCTTTGGTTGCTCAGTTAGCTAGGAATATGGCTGGTAGGTGGCCATGTTCCTAGCCAGATCAGACACTTTCAGCCAGTGCCTATATATATGCTGCACCTACACATGTAGGTTTTCAGTTGTCATTTTAACTGCTTCAGCCTGGGCTCTTAGCCTGGGATTGTTCTCCATCACTTCCTAATTCTTCTTCTTGTGGTCTGCTCCTCTCTCTCAGTATCCAATTGACCTGCTATGCCATGTTTGTTGAGGTGAGTGTGTAATGAACTGCAAGACAGAAATGGAGCAGGAACAGTGTTGAGAGTAAGAGTGAGAGGATCCCTAGATGAGTATACCAACAAGTGACGGTACACAAAGAAAATAAAATGTATTTGTATGTTAGGGTACAAATAAGGGTGTTCACACCCATATAAGTTTATACACACAGATTAAGGGACTTCACACCCTAAGGGATTTTACACCCAACAGCCTCCCACTTAAAGGCCCAAAGTGGTACCTTTAAGTTAGCCAACTCCCACTAATCAGATGCAATGATCATGATGAGCCTTTCCAAGACTCTTAATGAGAATATCTGCAAGGTTATCTTGGGTTTTGACCTTAGTCAGTGTGACAATACCATCATCCAAGACTTGTCGAATGAAGTGATACCAAACATTTATGTGTTTGGTACGAAACATGGCATTCTTAGCCAGACCAGGTAATGCTTTGTAATGCAAGTAGTACAAAGTCCCCTTTTTGCTGCCTTTAACAATCAGCATAGAGCCCTTCTGGACCTTCCAAGATCCACCACCAAAGGTAGTAAAATATCCTCTTGCATCAAGCTACCCAACTGACAATAGACTTTTCTTTATGCTAGGTACATATCTGAAATCTTGTAAAATCAGCTCTTGGCTATTTTCAAGGCCCAAGTGAATGGTACCTATACCCTCTATCTCACATGCCTAATTGTTGCCCAAGTAAGCCTTGCCTAGGCAACCTGCAGTGTATTCAAAAAATGACTCCAAAGAGGGAGTAACATGAAAAGAGGCACTGTTGTCCACTATCCATGATTGGGACAGCCCATCATGAGCTGAAAATAAGGCATAAATCACCTCCTTTTTGGTGATGTGCATATCACTTGTTGCTGCCATAACATCTACATCATTGCATGAGGCTGCAAGAAGTCTCTCTCCAATGTCAGAGAGCTCTTCAATGACCACACTAGATGTAACATTTGCCTTTGCAACTTCTTTTTAGGGAGAGCTGTCATCATCTTTCTTGTCATCCTTCTTTTTCTTTCCTTGTTGTTTCTTTATTTCTTGCTCTTTCTTGTAGCACCGACAATCGGGCTTTTTATGCCCTTTATGCTACACTGATAGCAAGTAACATCCTGTTGTTTACCCTTGCTTTTGCCTTTATTTCCTGCATCACCCCTCTTTTCTAACCTGCCTCTAAGATGATAGGCTGAACCACTACTTTCCCCACTACACTTTCTTCTAATCTCCTCATTGAGAATAGAGCCCCTAACACCATCAAAGGTTAAAGCAGGGTTGTTGCTTAGTGAAACAACCAAAGACTCCTAACTATCAAGCAAAGTCATCAACAAGAAAATAGCATTCAATTTATCATTGAAGGATTGTAAACCAAAGTCCTACAAACAACTGGCTCAAAATCCCTACGAAAGCACTCAAATGCTCCAATGCTCACTTAGACAGACTCGTCCAACTCCATGTTCACAAGCTTGCGCATGAGATGAACTTGATTTACTGGAGTTGTATTTTCGGAAGTATCCATCAACTTTTTCCATATGGCATAAGCCGTATCAAGACGCTTAATGTCAATAAGTACATCATCAAATAAGCCATTTTAATGTATACAATGGCCTTCTTGTTGAGTCTAGCCCAATCCTCATATGTCATATCTGTAGGCTTAATTTCCAAGAGAGCACCATCACAATCCTTGAGAAACAAAATGCCTTGCATCCTAACCTTCCACAAATCAAAGCTAGTGGCATCAAACCTCTTGATTTCAATAAGCATCATCACAATCCTTGAGAAACAAAATGCCTTGCATCCTATTCTTCCACAAATCAAAGCTAGTGCCATCAAACTTCTTGATTTCAATAAGGGATTTAGTATCATTGCTGCTAGAAGCATTACTGGCCATTGCTCAGCAAAGGGCTAAGTACCAATGCTATATTTTATGACACTCAATATTAGACTAAATATTCAGCTAATTTCAACCCAAAATTTCAGGATATAAAAGCAAGATTTGATCCAAATTCATGTACAACAGTAGAAAGGATGACTTTCAACAATATCACTGAGATTTCAGCGTATAATCCATGCATGCACTGCTGCAAGGTGACTCCCACTTCAGCAATATCACCAAAAATACATTTGCAACAATCCCTGATTTGCAAATGATCACTTAGACCACTGCACCATGAATATTCAGCAATACATTAACTCAATGGGAGCTGCCAAACATGTGTACTGCATACATATGTGCCCAAAAGCACTTCTGATACACAAAAACACCAGAATTCTCTGCAATTTCTTCAAAATCTCACAAGTGGGAGATAATAAACTCGAATTTCACTGCTTATAGCACCAAGATTTCTTCAACAATGTCCCCAATGTGCATTTCACACATCAATTTTGCCAAAATTCACAAATTTCAACAAAAGCCCCAAAATTTCACTAATCAATCTGCCCCAATTGCATTAATATGTGTTCCCAAGAGCATAAAAAATGCAAATTTAGCAAAATTTTGCAAAAGCCCCAAATTTCTCGGGTCCAAATGTGCACCAATGTCAATAAATTTAGCTTAGCTTAGCAAAATTTCACTGATATATGAAAAGCCCCAAAATTTTCAAGGCCCATGTGCACAATTTCTACAATTTCCGGGTCCAATATCACTGTTATGCATGAACAGCATCAAATCTGGGAAAACCCCCAAATTTTCAGTTATAAATATGCACAAATCTGAGAACTGTGTTTGTGCATGCAAAACCCCCGCCAACAAGAAGGGAAACTATACTGCATTAATTAATTTTTTAAAAATGACGAAAAAGACTGTCGGATCGTGATGCTGTTGACCCATCTCCTATTGCGTGGTCTCCGCCAGCTCACGCCTGCCTTGACCACGCCGTCAAGTGCTTCATGCCTCACCTATCCAAGTCAAAAACAACCTATCGCCACCTGACCGACTACCCACGCTGGCCTGAAAAGATGCAACTGACTAACCTGGCCAATTGCCTAGTCAAGACGAACACCTATTGCCCATCGACTGGTTGAAAGATGAACTACCTAATTCCTTCTTCGCACACACATGTTGAACTGACTTGCAATGTCCTCACAAAGCGCACACACTCTTGCTGCAGCTCTAAAACCAATTTGTTGAGGTGAGTACGCAATGAAGTGCGAGACAAAAATGGAGCAAGAACAGTATTGAGAGTGAGTGAGAGAATCCCTAGATGAGAATATCAGCAAGTGACGGTACACAAAGAAAATAAAATGAATTTATATGTTAGGGTACAAATAAGGGTGTCATACTGACAAGAAACGGCCCGAACGGCCCCCTGGCACATGGAATCGCCGTCCCCGGCACGTATCCGTCATGGACCACGTTTCCAATTGATGAAACGTTCCCTATCCGGTTTCAAACAGGAAACACAACAGGGAACGCGAGTGACGGTACACAAAGAAAATAAAATGAATTTATATGTTAGGGTACAAATAAGGGTGTCAGTGTGACAGGAAATGGCCGGAACGGCCCCTCGGCACATGGAATGGCCTTCCCCGGCACGTATCCGTCGTGGACCACGTTTCCAATTGATGAACGTTTCCTATCCTGTTTCAGACAGGGAACGCAGCAGTTCCCTGTCTGAAACAGGACAGGAAACGCCACATGGCACAACTTACCTACGGCCCGCCGCCCGCTTATCCTGCCTGGACGATCTGCAGCCGCATCTTGCTCCCGCTTACGCCCAGTTTGCCTGCTCCCGCCTGCGTCTTATTCCCAGCCGCCTTCTTTCTCTTCCTTCTTCTTCTTTCTTCTCTTCCTTCTCTTCCTTCTCTTCCTTGTCTTCTTTCTCCTCCCACCTCCAACCTCTTCCTTCTCTTCCTTCTTCTTCTTTCTCTTCTTTCTCTTTCTTCTCTTCCTTCTCTTCTTCCTTCCACCTTCTCTTCACTTCTCCCTTATTTTATTCCCTCTTCCTTGAACCTTCTTCCTTCTCTTCCTTCTTCTCCTCTTCTCTTGAGTCTTCCTTCTAAGTTCTTATCCAAGTTCCAAGTTCTCCTCTTTTCTTCTTCTTCTTCCTTCTCTCCTTTTCCCTTCTCTCTCGACTCTTGAGTGAGTCAAGACTCTTGAGCCTTCTCCCTTCTCTCAAGCCTTCAATTTTTCCTTCTCTCGACTCTTGAGCCTTCAATTTTCAGCCTGAAATCAAAAATGGCTTCATCTTCCCGCCCCGCTCGTCGGGTTGGTGGTCGAGGAAGAAGGTCCGATGATTGGTCATGGTGGGAAGAAGTAAATGCTGACCACCCTTTGCCCATACAAGCGAACTAGTGGAGCAAACAAGGTAATCCATTGAGCCGAGCATTTGTATTTCAAATTTTTATTGATTTTAATTTTTCAAAGTTACTTAAATATTAGAATATGGAATAGCAATTGCCACTTGTTCCATTTTAATATTTATGTATAATCATGTCAGAGGTACAGTTTTGTCCAAATGTGACCTTGGAGAAGCAAAGGGAGCTTCGTGACCGTGTAGCAAGTCAACAAGCTTATCTTGCATCTAGACCACGACGTGTTGCAACGTTTGTGACACCATCCCCATCAGATGTATCTAGAGCAGGGTCAGTATCAGGAAGTGCTACCTCCACACCTACTGCAGGCATTGCATCGGCCATGGCATCAACAACGTCACATGTTGCACGTAGACAAAGCACACTTGATGCTAGTTGGGATCCCAAGAAGAAGGAAGAGGTGGATGCATCAGTGACACGCTTTTTTTATCATGACTATATTCAATTTCGTGCAGCCATGTCAGAGTATTTTAAATCGATGTGCAAGAAGATTGGTAAGTATGGCTCTTCGTATGTACCTCCATCATCAGAGACCTTACGCACCACTTTGCTCAACAAGGAAAAGCACCTTGTTGAGCAAGCAGTAGTGACTAGAAAGAGCATGTGGGCTAAAAATGAAGTTTCCTTGATTGCTGATGGTTAGAGTGATACACGCAAGCGATCCATTCATGGTATGGTTGCTTATTCTCGTCGGGAAATGTATTTCATATCTTCACATGATGCATTGCGGACAGGAAGGTCAGCAGATGTACTTACAGCAGAGTGGGTTACAAGTGTTGAGCTTATTGGCCCAGAGCATATTGTGGGATTTGTTGCAGATGGAGAAAAGTAAGTTGTCATTATTTGGACGCCAATTGAACAATCCGCATATCACAGTTTCATATTGTATGTCTCATTGCTTGAACAACCTACTAAAGGATATTGGTAACCTGTCATGGATTGCACCTATCATAGAGCAAGGAGCTCAAATGGTTAGCTTTGTTTTGAATCACCAGGTTCTTCGCCATCACTTCTCTTTGCGGTCGAAGAATACATTTTTAAAATACTCTGATACCAGATTTACCTTTAACTTCTTGATGCTAGGCAGGTTAAGAGAATGCAGTGGTGCCTTAAGGTAATTATTTCTCAGTGATGACTTTACCTCATCAACATTGGCAGATACTCCTACAGGTATCTTATGCTTGGAGAAAGCAAATAACTCCACTTTTTGGGATGATGTAAAGCTGATAGATGCTATGGTATCACCTATTGTACATTTATTGAGGGTTATGGATGCTATGCAACCTTGCATTGGCAAGGTATATGAGGCTATGGATAAGCTGAATGAAAAGTTACAGGACTTGGCACCAATTGATGAGGCATATGAGGAGATACACCATTTAGTTATGACGAGGTGGAAATCCTATAGCTCACCCATGCATGCAACTGCATTTGTTGTGGATCCTGAGTTCCAGGGCAATGGTCAAGAGAATGGCACTGAGGTTATGGATGCATGCAGACTTATATTGTCTCGTCTAGTGCTTGATCATGGCACTAGACGAAAGATCAGAGATCAACTTTCATGTTATAGGACCTTTCGGGGTTCTTTTGGTTGTGGGGATGCACAGGAGGATCGCTATAAGATTGCGGCAGCTTTGTGGTGGGAGGACTATGGTTCGGATGGTTCTGAGTTGCAACAACTAGCCATCCGTATTTTGAGTCAGCCAGTTAGCTCCTCTTGTTTGGAGCAATTGTGGGGTACATACGCTCACATTGCTTCAAAGAAGAGGAACCGTCTTGGTGTGGAGAGGGCAAACGATCTAGTATTCGTTAGTGCTAATTTGAGGATGTTATGTAACAGTATGACAACAAAGCCCGATCCATTCACAGAGTGGGAGATGCAGCAAGAAGAGGAGGCACATGCTGATGTTGAGGGAGATACAGCAATTCATGGTACACATGATGATGAGGCCAGCACTTCAGGAGTGGCTAAAGCAGCCTCAGATCATGATCATGCTCTTTGATTTAGTTTACTTATCATGAGTCTCATGATACATGACACATTTACATTATATATGATATTATGATCATTGATGACAATGTGACACTTGGGCTCTTGACAGTTGTGCCATGCCGATATTATATTTGTACTTGAGCCTTGCAGTCTTGTAGTTGCCCTTTAGGCTATTTTGGCATGCCACATTTTGCTTCAATCTAGAGATTAGACTTTATATTTGTAGTCTTTTTTAGGGCAATGAGCATATTCTTTCAAAGATTAGACTTCAATTTCATATTTGTAATATTTTAAGTTTTTTGGCAAGGGTACCATAGGTATGTTCTTTTAGCTTAGACTTTAAAGTTTAGTTCATTGTTCATTGTTTTATCATTTTTGGCATATGTATTATAGATTTTATTATTTATAATTGAATAGCTTACCTCTTGAGCCTTGTAAGTTGCAATTCAATTTCTAATGAGTAGTTTTAGAATGATGCATGATATCTTAAAGTTAAAACTTAAAATGATTTGTCCTTGTGGATTATATACCTTGGTTTTAAGTTTTAACACTCCAGAATCCACATGGATTATGAGTGAAATATTAATTTTTTTTCATGAATTTTAATTTTTTAAATGCCATTCCCGTTCCCACATCCCCGTTCCCTAGATTTGGCATTCCCATCCCCGTCCCCGTCCCCGTCCCGCGTTCCCATTCCCCGTTTCATGTTTCTATGAAGGGTGTTCACACCCGTATAAGTTTATACACATGGAGCACCCAACAATGTTGAGGCAAATGAAAGGTCTATCTCAGATGCTGTCATTTACCAAGCAATAAACACTTGCAGAAAGTCATGACCCATGCACACCATCTCCAACGTGCCCTCACTCTCTCAGGCCCCATGTTGCATGCACATTGTTATGGTCAACAGTAGCAAGGCAAGTAATGGATCAACTCCCACAACAGGGCACTCTTGCCTAAAGGCTATTTATTGGTAACAAATGCAAGGTGGCCTAGTTATCCTCACCATTAGAATTGAAAAAGTACCAAAAGTCCAAGCTCACCAGTCCAACATTTAGAGGGTGTCTAGCTTCATATCATGACCATTTTCGGTATTTCACCCTTGTCCATGGCCCCATCTCTGGTCTCTCAGTTGCACACTTTCCCAGATGGTTTGTCAGTCAATCTCACACTTTCTCAGGCACTGCCTAAATACAGGCTGCATCCATGCTTATACCTTCGGAGTCCTGATTTTGCATGCCTCAACCTGGAGTCTTTGCCTGAGATTATTCTGCCTCCATCATCTTACTAATTCTTCTTCTTGCTGTCCATTTAGAGGATGTCCAGCTTCATATGATGACCATTTAAGATATTTTGCCCTTGTCTGTGAACCCATCTCTGGTCTCTCAGTTGGGTACCTTTTCCTCGCTAGTCTCGCTCTTTCCCAGCCACTACCTAAATACCAGCTGCATCCACACTTGTACCCGGAGTCTGATTTTGCATGCTTCAGCCTGGGTCTTAGCCTCAGATCCACCATTGCACTAATTCTTCTTCATGCTGTCCACTCCTGTGTCTCACTGTCTCCATCATCTTGTGACAGATTTACAAGTATGTCCCAACTCAACTATGATCTGGCATCATTCTGAGGCAGGTGAACCCTTTGAGAGATCCAGGAACTCCATAAGCAAATCCACCTCACCACTGTAGAAAGGCAGTTGCACAATAGTAAGGAGTTTCAGGCGACCCTACCCAAATCCAGGCTGCCAGCAACACCCAAATACAACAAAATCTCCACTGCCACTCGGAGAGAATTCAACCAACTCCAGCAAGATATGGGAATAAAGAAAGTAGGGCTTGAGTGTTCAAAGGGACTCACCTAATCAACCAGGGTGAAAAAGCAGAATGCTATAGAAATATCATCATCCTATCTCGAAGGAATGACTCACACCTGGCAAAAGCAACAAGAGGAATCCTTTGTCGACATCCACACTCCGCTAATCATAGTGTTCTCTTATCAGATTATCATGCCCTCATCCTACCTCTAGCATGGAGACACCTAAACATGGCATCACAGAACTCAGCAAGCACAACACACTTATGCTGCCTACAGACAAGTAAATGTACCCCCCCCCCCCCCCCCCCCGCAACTTCCACACTCAGCTAATCATAATGTTCTCTTCATTGACTATCATGCCCCCACACCGGCTCTAACATGAAAACACCTGAACATGACATCGTAGAACTCGGCAAGCGCAAGGCACTAACATTGCTTGCAAAACAAGCAACTGCAAACACACAAACCCCCCTTGTTGAGCTAAGAAATGCATTCCATGCTGTTTAGCCTCTTAAACAGCCCCAAAATATGCTTATTAAATGAAAAACGCAAAATCAGTGCACGGTTCGAGAGTTTCTGTGAAACGCTAATTTGGGAGGGTCCATCCACATCTATAAATAGACAGACTACCCCCATTTAGTCTTCATCCCTTCTATGCAATTTTTTCATGTTCACATGAAGATCTTCGCCATCATCCTTCCTCCACATGGTTTTCCAGCCTTTGTGACTATTGCCACCACTCCATCTCCTGCTCCAGCCCCTAGTGACTGCCCTTCCAACTGACGCACACTGCCTGGCACTTCTTCCACTGCTGCATTTGGCCCCAGATAGCCATCGCCAGTCCCAATTTACACCTCTTCTTTTGCGTTTGGCAGTTTCAGCCATCGTTAGCATCCTCGCACATCTCCACTGCTATCGCCAAGCATCCTACTGCTTCCAATGATCTGTGTTTTGGTCTTCTACACACTCCGACTAGTGGTTACAACACTCGGCATCCATCTTTGGTGGATGTCACACTCCGACATTTACTCTCTGCCCTTGAGCGTTCTTTACACCCTTAGATTCATTTACTACATTGATTCATTCACTTCAGAGTTCTCCTTCTCTCTCTGTTTGTGTTTGTGTTTTTGCATTTTGCGTTTGAGTTTTGCATGTCGATGTCTATGTATTTGTGTTTCTATTGTGGTCGTACACACTATCTTTCCTTAGTGCAAACCCTAGCACTTTCTTCATACGGTGTCAAAGCCAGCGCTCTTGTAAAGAGTATCCTGCGGATATTGTGGAGTGCTAGGTCTTGTGCGAGGCACACAAACAACTCGTAACCAAATCACAATGTCTCAAGTCTCCTTCTTGGGACCCCATGATGTCTTATCAGGCTTCTCCATCAGTAGAGGACCTGAGGAGGCATTATGGACTCAACGAGGAAAATGACACCCCACCTTCACCTTCTTTATTTTATTCTATTCAAGATTTCAATCTCATGATAGAGGAATTTGAAGAGTACTTGCGCATCACGTATAGTCGATCTTACGCCCCTCCTACTAGTGTTGCTACACCATTCAAACTGTTTGGTGAGGCTATCCACCTCTTCGATCATGGAGGACATTCGACATTTGGGATGACTAGTGACCCATCATTTTCATTTCAGCCAGGCCCAATGTCAAGTTCCTATAACCCCTTTAAGTCATATGAATCAAAACCCTCTCTTGTTTCTCCTTTTGTTGTGTAGGATCCAAAAGATTTTTTGTATGTAAACGTCAATAAAGGAGGCTCTCAAAGCAATCATCCTTCATCAAGTATATCTACATCTTCTATTTCATCTGAACATGTAAGCCACTCTTGTCAAATCCCTCGCATCCCACCCCCCCCTCTTCTAGCCCACACCTTGATTTCCTCACTTCTTCATTCCAAACCCTTAGATTACACTGCACATCCGCATCCTCCACACTAGGAGTTAGAACCTTCGTTTCTACTCCTAGCACATTCCCATTCCCTGTTCAATACTCACACTTTCCTGCCCCTTCACATCACAGTACATCATTCAAGAAAATGCCACCCATTAACATTGTACCTTCCACTTACCCTCAAGCCTCTTTGCACCATGGGGCCTTGTTACAGGGCATTACACCCTTTACCACAATTCTCTCCACCTTTCTGTCAGTGAGCACATCATTTAACACTAGGACGGCTGTGATGGGCATCCCCCTCACTACCCCCGCTCACCCACCTCCTTTGACCTCTCAAACACAAGGATTTCCATCCATTGCTTATGGTGTGTCATCTCACATTCCTTGGATCACTCCTACGCAGGGATTCCCATCCTCTGCTCCACGCGTCCCTATCCCTCCACCATGGGCTCCTCATGTGGTTACCATGCCTAAAGGGCCATACCCAATCAGCCCATAATCACATTTGGATCCACTATGCACACTTCTCGTATACTTCCCAAGTGTAATCCACTCCCCCACCCTATCCCCCCTATCCACCCTACCCCCATTACACACCTTATCCATCTCCTAGCACTACCACTCCTATTGAAATGGCCAAGAATGCCTTCACAAATAAAACTCATTTTAAAGGGTCGAATTTCACCACTTGGTCAAACTTCATACAACAAGTGCTTGAATCTTAGGGAACTTTGGGACCTCGTCATTGATATAGAGCCTATGCCGGACTCTCAATTAGGCCACCTTGATCTCATCCATCAATGAAGAGCCCGCAATGCAAAAGCCAATGTTCAGTTAATGCAAGTTTTGCTTCATGAGTTCCACTCTCAAATACAACATTTTTCCCTCACATCTGAGCATTAGAAGTCATCTCATTGACCACTATGCGGTGCAAGATCGCACTCAACATATCAATCCTAATTTTGAGCTTCAAGAGTTTTCCATTACGGAAAGGGATGATCTAAAAGCCAAGTTGGCTGAATATCGACATTACTTGCTTAGTTTGCCACTACTGGCTCCCAGAAGTCAATGACAATCACGTCACATTCTTCTTGAACAAGTTGCCCGACAAATACTTCCATTTTATCCAACACATTATCTCACTACCTAGATTGCCAACCTTCTACAAATTGGAGTGTTAGTTCTTGCATTATGCACAACTGCACGATCCAAGTCCACAAGAAAGCCTCCACACAACCTTACTCTAAGCAAAGGGGATTGATTGCCTCTTCTTCGGGAGAAAAAACCACCAATGGAAAGAACTCGCAAGATGCGAAGGCAAGCCAATCAAAGGGTCACACCTCGATTAGCAGTCATATGTGTCTTGTGTAGTCATCTCTTGCCTATAAGCCTCAGTCAGAGTCAGATGAGGACATTAGGAGCTCTAACATTGTATTTGTCTATTATTTTATGTGTTTTAGACATTTTAGATGGAGGGCACATTAGTGCATTCCTTTTTGTGCACTTTTAGCCATTATTTTAGTGGTTTGACCACATTTAGAGTTTTGTCTCTTTTTCCCCTATATATAGCATAGTAATATGGGACGGGGAACGGGAACGGGGACGAGGACGGGGAATAGGAACGGGGTTGGGTAAACGGTAAAGGACCGTCCCGGGGACAGGGAAAAAACCGGCAATTAAAAAGTTTTTTTTTTAAGTATTTTAAAATCACACTTAATCTACTCTAAGAGAGGAACATTTAGGCTTGAGGCCCAAGGGAGGAGAGAGTGGAGACTTGAGACTTGAGAGGGAGAGGAAGAGCCTTGAGCACGCTAGCCTTCAACCTTGAGACTTGAGACTTGAGAGGGAGAGAAAGAGTCTTCAGAAGTTGAGACTCTTGGCCTTGGAGTGTGAGTGTAGCTTGAGAGTGGAGCATTATATAGGAAACATTGGCAAGAGCATGGCAGAAATGGCCGTTGGCAGCCAAACATTCAATTTTTCTTTTTTCCAAAAATGGCCCAACGGCTCCCTGGGCCTTCCTCAATTGGCATCCCTGACACGCACACGTTCCGGGAACGCATCCCCGCTTGGCTCACCGGCGTCCCCACTCGGAGATGGGACGTCTGTCCGTTCCGCCCAGTCCCCCGTCCCCGAGACTGCGTCTCCCCATCACACGTTGCCGTCCCCTCCGTCCCCTGTTACTATGATATATAGGTAGCGTGCCCTCCCACTTTCATTATCCATTATCCATCATTGATCCTTCATGATCAACCAGCCCTCCTCATTCTCTCATCCTCTTGCTACCATCTGGCGCCCACACTAACGCAGAGCTGCATGTTGGAGCTAACCGTTGCAGCCTTGTATCTTCAACCATTGCAATCACAATGTTCCTTATCTCTCTTGCGTTCTCTCTTTGTCTCCTCTCCGTTTTCACTTTCCTCTTTTCGTGTGCACTATCACATGGTATCGAAGCCACGCGTGGGAGCCAAAGATCTCAAAGCGGAGCATGTTGTCCATGACAAAACTTGCTAGGCATCATCCCCACATGCTGCAAACCTTGTGCTTGGAGTCAAACAAGGCAGGGCGGCCTGTTTCCAGCCCTTTTTTAGGCAATGTTTACCAGGGAAGATTTGCGTTTTGCCCCAGGGCAGCCTCTACCAGGCTGGGTGGCACCATTACAGCACTCCAGTAGTGTCAAATAGGCTAGGCGGCCATTCTATTGGCTGGGCAACAGCAAACCAGACCTGCATTTTTTACAGGCAGTCCCCCAGCACATGTGCTGCAAAACCAGGCCCTATATCACTTGTGTTTTTGTGCAAACAGCCCCCAGCACACTTGCTGCAGGAATAGGCCCTGCATTGGATTCGTTTTCTATAGGTAGCCCCCTCCCCTGAAACTGCATTTTGCTGTTGGGCAGTCTCCTTTCTACTAGGCGACATCATTTAAAACAGGGTGGCAGCTCTTCTCAGCTGGGTGGCATTGTTCTCTATTGGGCAGCCTATTTACAAGTGGAAAGCATCCTTTCTCTGCTGCATTTCAAACCGGCTAGTCTTTTTTTATCAAGGCAACTTCTTTTCAGCGCTGGGCAGTCTCTTTTTTCATGCCAGCATTAGGGCAAATTTGTGTTTATTGCAAGTGCACCATTTTTGGGCACTCCTAGTACACTACCAATCCCTGGATTGGCTGCGATTATAAGTTGAAGACATGTTTTCCTCTGCATTTACTACTCCCTCTCTCTGCCCGGCATTATGTGTTCCCTTCAGCATCGGATACTCCCCATCTACATTGCCCCAACTAGTCTTCTTTTGTCCCATGGCCTGACGAACCCCAATTATCCCGAGGACACCTCTTATTGATCACCTTTATTCCAGTGGCAACATCTTGTTTGTTTTCTTGCAAGTACTTTATTGAAAAACATCTATGACCAGCATGTATGCTATGGGGAGTCATGCGGTTTGAGATAATTCGACCGACCACCATCTTATTACTCTTTCCTGTTATATTCTTCCGGGCCTTGTAGTCCCCGATTGGCATTGATGGCATCTCCTGAGCAGGTGCCAATCTAAACATTTGGGCATCGCTTATCTATTGAGTTGAAGCTAAAACAACTTTCTGTTGTTGAATCCCCTACAATAAGGGATCACATCCACAAGATGGAGGAGATTCACGATGAGCTTTCATGCCTTGGTATAGACATTTCTTCAGAGGATCTAGCTGTGATACTCTCATATCTTCCGTCACCGACATATGATATGTTCTACACTGGTCTTCTGACTTCTCATAGCTAGGAGACACTCACATGGGAGGAGCTAGTCCCATTGATGCTTGAGCAGGATGCATGTCACAGCGAGCCAGATTCTTGCAGAGCCCGTGCACATGGCTATGCTTATGTGGTTTTATCTACAGGTACAAGGCAAGCCAAGCAGAAGAAAGGGAAGAGGAAGAAGTTGGAGTCATCTTTCGAATTTGATACAGCTTTTGTGAGGAAGGGTAGAGGATATCCCACATGTCCTCATTGTGGGAAGACCTCGCACCTCGATGAGAAATACTAGAGAATATACCCCCCTTTGTCCAAGAGCGAAGGGTGGATTTGCATCAGAGCCTTCATCTACCTCTACTTCGTCACCCGCTATTTCCACTGCATCAGTGTTTCTACACATTCCTCACGTGAAGGAGCATTCTTCGACTATCTTGTCTTTTGAGCAATCTTGGCTCTTTGACAGTGGTGCATCGAATCCTACGACTCCCCGAGGTGATTTGTTACAAGTTCTCCATCCGTCAAAGGGTGTCATCACTACTAGTGAAATTTCTTTGATGCCTATTAGTGGTGTTGGCACCTTGTCTCAATTGTCTGACCGTCCAGTGAGCTCCATTTCTAAGGCCCTATATGTTCCTGACTTGGGCTTTCCTCTCCTCTTGATTTATGGCCTTCCTAGACTCGAGACCTGCGTTATCTTCACCAAGCCAATTGTCTTTGTTGAGGATTCCTCTACAACAACCACTTTTGTGATAGGTTAGCAGGAGAGGGGGCTATCTATGCTCCATTCCCCTTCTGTTGTGTATGGCCCTCCGAGGCATCTTTCTATAGCCACACCCGTTCCCGATCGTACACCATCTATTCCACATGTTTCATTCCATCCCCCACTATCTCCTCTGGTGGTTCCCTTGTATCTAGGGCTTCCCAAGACCATGAGGAGTTTCTTTAATGTTTCCACTCTACTTTGGGCCTTTTTTTTATGTGGCTACCCCTTTTCTTCATCATCAAGCCACCATTCCCTACCACTTGGCCCTTGGTCCTTGGTGTCTTTATACAACTTATGGCATCTTCAATAGTTCCTCACTATTGTCTCATAGTTGGGTTAGAGGCTCAGCTCACCCATTCCCTACTGGAGTTTTCTAGAGTGATCCATTCGAGGCCTCTCCATTTCCATTGCCCTTTGGTGGCCTTTTGTTTGATCAGTTGTTTATATGGAGGGGGGGTCTTACTCCTTGCCTAGCTTTCTTCATCAACCGGCTACATCAGCATTGGCACTCTTCCTGCCACCCTCAGATCGACATCTCCTTTGGTCTTCTACCACACCCAAGATCTAAGAGGGGGTGTTAGTAGCCATGTGTGTCCTGTGTGATCATCTTCTACTTGCAAGCCTCAATCTGAGTCAAATGAGGACATTAGGAGCTCTAACATTGTATTTGTCTTGTCATTTTATGTGTTTTAGACACTTAAGATGAAGGGCACATTAATGCATTTCTTTTTTGCACTTTTGGCCATTACTTTAGTGGTTTGACCACATTTAGAGTTTTGTCTCTTTTTTGTCTATATATAGGTAGCCGGCCCTCCCACTTTCATTATCCATTATCCATCATCGATCCTTCGTGATCAGTCAGCCCTCCTTATTCTCTCATCCCCCTGCTACTGATTGGCACCCATGCTTAATTCTTCAAATCTACAAAAAAAAGGGGTTGGGTTTGATGAAGAGGTATGTCCCACATGCACCGCCAATTGTGTCCTACATAGGGGCCACACAAACAAGGACAATTAGGCTCAGAGGAAGGTTGAAGGGAGGGAAGATGCAGCAAGTTATTCGGAATCTTTCCATGCACACTTGGCGATGATACTATGTGAGTGCATAGAGTAGAAGCAAGAAATACAAAGAGGAAAAATGAGCGCAATGAAGAGAAAGGGATGAAGGAACAAAACTAATCTGAAATAGAATACGGAATACAATGACAACTGCTGCAAGTGTGGCAGACCCACGTTAGGTGAGTGCACCGGATGACAAGCAAGAGAAAGAAGATTTGACTCGGGAGGGATAAGAGAGAAGATAACCATGCCTAGAGAGAATGATCACCACAGCAAGGGAGAGGAAAAGTTGATTGCAATAAAAAGCAAGAAGAAGGGAAAGGGTATAAATAGCCTATATAAATAGCCTAAACCCAAGCATATTGCCAACTTGCTACTTAAAATCCTCCTTAAACACATCATTCACTTTTGCAACTTGCACTAAAGTCCTCTTTAAGAGAGGGAACTAGTACCAATGACTCACTAATGTACGCAATTGTCTCATGTTTGGTATATGGATTCCATTTCCCAAGCATATCTCTGAGTTCTCTCTTTGCAATGTTCTTCTCCTTTTTCCTTTTTCTTGTGTTGTGCAGTCTATCACAGCAGTTTTCTTTACTTCCATCGCTACACCCACTTCTGACATGGTATCAGACATCTATGTTAGGTATGTGGCGTTGTTTTCTACTGCTACAGGTCTACCATCACCTTCAATTGTTGTTGATCATTCATGATCATTACCCCCCGTTTCCAACTTGGGCGACCCTTTATAGGTATTGTATGGTGTTGTATCGCTACGCGGACACAATGTGAAAAAACTTGGAGTACATCATCATCTGGCTTTTTTATAAATCTAGAGAGTCAATGTCATCTTAGTCATTAGTGCTAGTGTCCATAGTATGGTTAGTTCCAAAATATAAGATTTTTAGACAAGTTTAGTCTATTTTCGATATTTTGGATATTATTTCTTGTAAATATCCTTAAAAGATGGAAAAAACTTCTAGAATACAGTAACATGCAAAAAGCAAGTGGCTTTTCAATCAATTTCAAGAGATCTCATGCAAAAAGAATAGGCTTCCGAATTCGTGAGGCGTGTGATCGTGGTTTAAAGGCAACAAACAGCATCCTGAGAACGAGAAGAAGGAAAAGAGCAATCCAAGGGAATTCTAACCAGTCATCCTATGGTTTTACCCCCTTTCGGAACCAACAGAACCATCAGATTTGCGATTGGAGCAACAGAGAAGAAGCTAGTGTTTGGTGCGCATTTTTGGTCTACCAAGGAGCTCCACGAGATCTAATGCTTGGAGATTGCTTCTGAGTAGTCCTAGACAAGGATTTTGCTTATCTTCTCAAGTTCTATCAATACATAGTGTTTTGATTCATTGAGCTTTGTCTTTATCTTGTGTATCTCTTGTCTATTCTTTTTCTTCTCTTCTATCTCCTATTCTCTTCTTCCTTCTCTCTCTGATCCCCGATAGATACGACCTTTCGACTAAAAACCCTCCGACATTGGTAAACCCGATGTGAAAGGTCATCGGAAGGAAAGACCGGATGGAAGAACCTTTAAGTACAATTTCTAGTGATGTTTTGTAACAGTTACTGCAGAATATAAACATGCTTATGCATGTACAACAACAAAAACAAGTGATGCAGGCTTTTGCTCAAACAGAAAATGTTTTAATGAATGCTCTACAAGCAATAAAGTGTGAAATAAAGTTGTTTAATGGTAGGAATGTATCTACATATTTGCATACCTATTGCTCAAAAGATGAAGTTCTTTGGGGTGGCTCAACTTGCATGAAGTTAGTATTTTGTATGGGCCACTGTACATGAATTGAAAGCCCAAGTTACTGAATTGTACATGCAGGATGCTAACTAAGTAGCTTTCAAGAAGACACTCAGGGAATAATTTTACATTGAAGACACCAATTTGATTACCCATAAGACTTTCCAAGAGTGGGTTCTAAAACCCAATAAGGGTCTTGTGGCTACAGAGTTATTAAGAGAATTTGAAAGTCAGTTTGAGCAGTTAGATCTTGCAGAACAACAAGCTCTTGCAAGTCAAAAAATTAAATTGTTTCTATAAGCAATAGATCCTAAGCTTCAAGAGAAGCTTGATGATTTGTTAGAGGATCAAACTACATAGACAAGGCTTAAAACAAAGTGGAGGCATGTTAAGGAAGCTGTTAGTGCATTGGTGAAAAAGCAAAGTAGGAGAAAAAGATTGCATGTATCTAGCTTACCCACTGTTACGGGCAAAATATTTTATGTATCCAGTAAGCCACCCACTTTTGTGGCTAATCCTATGGCTGCACTGTTCCCACTGTTAGGGACGATATATTAGATGAATTGGTTAAACGCGTGCAGGATCTTCAATTGAAGGTTGCAAAATTGAATGGGAAAGGACATAAGGAAAGGGGACGAGCAACAATCCCTAAACTAGGGAAAATATGTATGTGGTGTGATAGTTTGCAACATGAAAGGAAGGATTGTGCTACTTATAAGGAGACCTTGGCAAGACATCTCATCTGTTGGAAAAATGGCAAGATCCATGCACAAAAAAGAGGATTGCCTCTTGCTTTGAATTTTGGAAAGAGAGGTATGCAAAAGTTGTTGGAAGACTTGGCTATTCGAAATGCTTATGTGGTTGTACATGCTTCTACTTTTGGTCTACTAGGGAGCTCCACGAGATCTAATGCTTGGAGATTGCTTCCAAGTAGTCCTAGACAAGGATTTTGTTTATCTTCTCCGGTTCTATCAATACATAATGCTTTGATTCATTGAGCTTTATCTTTATCTTGTGTACCTCTTGTCTATTCTTTTTCTTCTCTTCTATCTCCTATTCTCTACTTCCTTCTGTCTGATTCCCGATGGATATGATCTTTCGACTAAAACCCCTCCGACAACGGCCTATTTCCTGCCCCCAAAACTTGTGTTTTGCTGAGTCGGTCATCTTCCACACCTATTCGTTGCATTTAATGCTTCTCTTGCCTATGTTCTCATTAATAGCATTTGCATTTGCAAGTTCTCTACCCTCAAGCGGCTGAATGACAGTGTTTTCAGTCTAACATTGCTGTGTTTCAACTTTATCCAGTTGCGTTTGGCTTGTCTTCACCTTTCTAATTTATTTTGTGCAATCATTTTCTCATCAGTTTCTCTCTATACTACATGTAACTCCTGATAGTGCAGTCTATGCCATGTTTGGCTGTACTCTCTCTCTATTTTCTTTCCCTTCTCCTCCTATCCTCTCCAAATGGCACCTGCCCTCTTCTACTAATGATAAACTTCATGGCCCTGACTATCTCACATGAAGTGTTGTCATGACAGCACGCTTTGTTCAAAAGCACTTATGGTATATAGTTTCTAGAGCTAATGAGCAGCCTCAATCTCCCATTCCTCTTTGAGACCCTATCAACCGTGAGGAAGTTGTGCCTACATGGGATTCTGATGATGCTCATGTGTATTCTACTCTTCTCCAATGGATCTCTAAAGAGGTTCTACTAGAGGTCACCTCCTGCAAAACAACATTAGCAATATGGGGGAAGCTTCAAATGTTATACGATGCTCCATTGACTACGTGTGTAGTGACTCTCTATGGCCACCTCCAGCAGATGGAGTTTGAGCCGAAGAATACTATCTAGTCTTTCTTACTTCATGTTACATAAGTAAGGTACAAGATCAGCTTCGGCACATGTAGTCCGCCCTTCTAGAGACTCATCTCGTTGGGGCTATGCACTATAAACTCCCTACGAAGTTTGATGGAGTAGCCAATGCTTTGTGGGTCTAGATATCGTCAATGCCAATGAGCTTTACACGTGTCCTCAATGTTGCTTGAGCATGAGGCATCAATGAGGCTAGAGGGAGGCTTCCACCTTGATATGGTGGCAATGGTGAGGCATCTGCAGCTTTAGAGAGAGCTAACACGAACAAGAAGTCAAAGGCTTAGTACTATCACTATAGTAAAAAGGGCCATTTGCACAAGGACTATAAGAAGTTAGCAGCTTTGAGGTAGAAAAAGGAGAAGAAGAAGAAGAAGCAAGATACAAACTCTCATAACAAGTCATCCTCGTCCTCCTCAAACTCTGATTCAAATCCTCCAGCCAAGGTATGGAAGGGTTCATCTTCTTTCCAGAAGGGAAAGGGATTGGCTGCCCCTCCTTTTGCTACTTTCTAGTCCAGGTGATGCAATCATATCTCCCACTACTTTCCAATACTAGAGAGGGAGTGTGAGAGGGTGGTGACGTGGGGCTAGTGAGCCTCATCTATACATGTATATAAGTGCAAAAGATCTAGAGAGCAACTTCTTTTCCGCATCGACTGAAGTCTAGCAGCTTTCAAATCCTAGACATGGAATTGACATCCAGGTTCATGATGGGCTATTTCTTGACAGAAAGCACGATTGGATCCTAGTCCGAGCTCACATGAGGGGACACTTTGGTGGTCTAGCTGAAGGCAAGGAATCCATGTTCATGTATGCTCAAAGGCATTGTTGGCAGGATGGTCGTGCATGCTACTACAAGGCATTGTTTGATAGACCTTGAGAGCTGCTATGATTCATCTCTATTTTGAAGTTCTAGTACGACTGACATCGACATCAAGTTTTCTCCGAGGCACCTTAGTGGTGGCTTGATCACCCACTGCTTGGGTAACCATAGTCGTATTCTAGTGGTCTTTGTTGTATGGACTATTGATGGGTCATTACCATTGTATCATTGCATTGAATCAGATCACCATCTGAGAGAGGATGTTAGCAGATTAATTAACTCATGAGTGAGTCTATGCAAGTGCATTGTCGACTAGGTGCATTAGATTATTTTAGGAATTTTTCTACTATTATTTTATTGTTTGCTGACCTAATGCATTATTGGCATTATTTTTTGCCTATATATCCATGGGCTCCCTCCTCCTCAACTTCACTTGTAGACTTCTAGTGCAAGTCTTGTTGGAGAGAGAGCCAATTCCAGTGACTCACTATTGTACACGACTATTTCATATATCTCATGTTTGATGTATGGATTCCATTTCCTAAGCATATCACCAAGTTCTCTCTTTGCAGTGTCCTTTACCTCGTGCTGTGCAATCTACTATAGCATTTTTCTACACTTCCAAAGAACAGTCAACCCTAGAAAGAAATGTGCTATCCAGCATGATCCCAACATAGGAAATGTGTCACTTACTGCTGCTGAAATGCAACGTGGGCTGCTGATATGAAAGAGAGAGTGTGTGTGTGAAATGAAATGATATATTAACGTCTACAAAAGGCCAAAATGACCTATGAGACCATGAGTTACAATCATGTGTATGATAGTACAACTGTCTGGGCAAAATATGTAGCACAAAGCAAAATAAGAAAGGAAACTAACTATGGCTATGTGTAAAACATAGAGCTCTATCTAGTAACAATGAGCTCCAGATGGAGCAATCTCATGTGGGTATGAAGAGCCTAGCTCTAGCCCGAGCAATAATCCCCTCTATCTACCCATGAAGGTGTCGTCGATGTCTGTGTCAAGGCCTAGGACGTCTAGACCAGCTAAGCTAAATGGTCTGATCAATCAGTACTCCTTGTTTGTGTGTGGACTGTGGCGATAAGAGAGTCTCTCATGTAGATTGGGGCTGTAACTATATTGAAGTCTCCTTTGCAAAGAAATCTATGAGCTGCCTCTGTAAAGGGCCTCGGTGTCCTAAAGCAATTGTACTCCTGAGGCGCATGTCATGAAGCCCACGTATCTCAAGGAGAAAGAAGCCAAGGCATCGCTAATCAGTAAAATCCATGACTCTGGATAGTGGTCCAAATCCGTCTCTAAAGAGACAGTGGAAATAGCCACGGATCTCATAATACACTGGGCAACAGCAGATATAATGCTCCTCTGTCTCTAGCTCTAACTGACATATCTAGCATATGCGCTCCTCTAGTGGGATGGATCTATATCTGCCACTCTCAATCTCTAGTTGATGTGAGGAGATGTGCAACTGGCCAATAGTACATCTGATCCCATGGGAAAGGTGGGTGTCCATGTATCACAAGCAAACAATAAATCGATCATCTATAGTACAAAGGAAGTGCTTGTGGTAGAAAGCCATCTTTGTCCCTAGCTCCAGTTGTTCGAAGGTGTCACCCCCGTGGAGGCTCTCTGTGTGGGTCGTGAGTGTGGGAAGGCTACACCTACATCGATGTGTAGGGCCTCACTAAAGTGCTGAGTCAACTCCTATAAGGGAACATCGGGATCTGCATCATGTAACAATCTAAGGATCTTCGCCTCATAGATATCCTCTCTCTTTGGAAAAGAGGTATCTCCGGTGTCGGTGAACTGCATGATGGGTCTGCATGTTAGTGCATTAGAGGTCAATGGTGCATGATAGGTAGGCATGATCCACTGCAACTTCGAGAAGGCGTGGTGATACTGAGAGGTCCTAGATGTGAGATATCAGCATCGATGGAGTAAGTATATAGCCTACTGTGTTGGCACCGTGTTAGTGAGGATAACATGTGAAGGCGTCGGATAGGGGGTATCTAGCCAGGCCATTGAGAATGGCCAACCTATGTTGTGCCCATCTCCACAAGGTACCTTCCATATTCGATGACTTCCCCCATATCCTGGGATATGCTCTCCAGCTATAGTTTTGACACATCCTCCTCCTGTAGCATCTCCTCATATGCATCAAAGAAAGACACCTAATGCGAGGCTGTCCTGCATTAAAGTCTCCTAGCACGCGCACGCGAGAGAGAGAGAGATTGACGTCTACTTAAAGACTAGATCAACTTATGAGACATATCCATGTACAACACAATATCCTTATAGTATCAGGAAAGTAAAAGTGAAAAGTCCTATATAATGTGCAATGAGTGTGTAGCTCATCGGGGCGGGGGGGGGGGGGGGGCGGCGCGCTCTCTTGAGTGTCTCCTAGGTACAAGAGCTAGTGCAACAGGCCAAGTACATCTCATGCTGTTGTAGAATTCAAGTGACCTCTCTTTGGTGTGAGTAGGGCCACCTTCAATCTAAACGCGTTGAGTTATCATCCAACTCTAATCTCATGTGCCCTCTATAGGGATAGTTGATACCCCTTTATATATCCCTAAGTTCTACCCCATGATTAAACTCTGTAAGGACTATCTATTGAACTCTATCACATGTACTAGCCACTAGTAGGGATGCTCTGGCTCTCTGGATCTCTAGTATAAATCAGCTTAAATATCACTGATCTGGTGTGCTCATCATCGACTGTATGGTCTGCTACCCCTAGAACAATGTGTGATATCTCTCTCATGTCTGGGCATATGTACTAGATCTGCATAAGGAATGCTCCTCTGTCCCTACCTCCTCATGGCATAGTCTACATATACTCCCCTCCCTGGGGACTCATGAGGCTCTACCTATCTCTATCTCCAGCTGGTGTGATGAAACTCTGAGCTAGCCTATGGCAACTCCCATGGCCTGTGGCATATAACAATCAATGTACAAGGGTCTAACGATGAAACCATCCTTGGTGAGACTCATGAAAAGATCTCTGAGCAAGACTGAGAAGGCCATGGGCAGTAATGAACAAGTCTGAGAAAGGCTAGTCTCCCCTAATATGCCCATGGTGAAGATAGCTCTCATATGCAAAGGCCTAACAAAAAAAGAGTGCCAAAGATCCAAATGTCCTCACTAGACTCTGGCAGAGCCTGTAACCGTGGGGTCGATAATTTGACACAGAAAAAGTCAAAACAATAACATGTCATTTAAGAGAATGAAAGGTTCACCCAGCACAGATCATTAGCCCAAAACAGGGAAGCGCCCAATCTACAGGGCCTACCTTGACCCAAACCAAACTAGATCCAAGCACTGCAGTAGACAAAATACATAAAGCAATCTGCAACACTCCAGGAAAGCAAAGTGATAAGAGCGAGTGCCTCCATTAAACATCCACCAAGGCAAAGACAACTAAGTCTCTCTTTTTCTCTTTTTGTGCCCTGGAGAGTTGGCTTTTTTTCTTCTTCTTCTTCTTTTTTGGGGGGAGGGGGGGGGGGGGGGGGGGGGGGGGGGGGAGTGTGGGGTGGCATATGTGGGTTTTGGGATTTTTAAATACGAGTGGGGTGGCATATGTGGGTTTTGGGATTTTTAAATACGAGTACATGTATGTGACCATCAAAAGTTCCTTGTTCATTTTGTGGGGTGGCATGTATGGATTTTGGGATTTTAAATACAAGTACATATATGTGACCATCAAAAGGTTCCTTGTTTGTTTTGCACTATGCAAGGGATGTTTGCAAGGGGTTTGGCTACTTGACCCGCAAGAATGATGGCATTTTGAGCTTTGGTGCATCTAATAGCACACAAGATCACATTAGCTATCCCTGCTTGTGAGATGGGCACCAAGGTTTGTACTTTATTTCTTGGAAATACATATGTAATCACTTAAGATTCCATGCAAACTTGAAAGGAAGTTATCAAAATCGGTTTCTCTTAAGAGAAGCGAGTCTTGACAATGCAATCTTACACGTGGATTAATAAGTGTGACTCAAGGATAAGCTATATGATATGCATATGAATTTTTCCTAAGAGTTTCTTCTAGGCCAATTTCACTCCCTCATAATGTGGATGAATTCATCCAGTCTTTTCTCGTGCATGTGAAGGTAATACACGATCCATTGATATAGCATCTTCTAACATTTGGTGGATCCATGGTGCACTTTGTTCCCTATCAATGTTCACCTAAAAGATGGCAAGCCTTGCTTATACCAAAATAGCAAATGATTTGTTCCACCAACTACATAAAGCAATCTCCAATACTCCAAGAAAGTAAAGTAATTAGAAAGTGCCTCCATTAAACATCCACCAAGGCAAAGAGCACTAAGTCTCACATATTGTTATGATAATTATGATATACAAGGTCTAATCCAATTCTATCCATCTTATTCTTTGTTCATTTGTTTGATAGTTGAAGTAAGAAATGGTGAAGCAAAGAGGAGGAAGAAGGGGAGAGGGGGATTTATCAATATGAGTACGTGTACGTGACCATCAAATGCTTCTGTGCTCATTTTGCACTATATAGGGGACGTTTGCAAGGGGTTTGGCTACTTGACTAACAAGAATGATGGCATTCTAAGCTTTGATTCATCCAATAGACACAAGATCACATTAGCTATCCCTGCTTTGTGAGATAGCCACATTGAGGTTTATATTTTATTTCTTTGAAATGTAAAATTTACACACACGTGACATAGCGTACACAATCTAAGCAAGAAATAGAGAGTACACAACAAATAAGAGAATAATAGAAATTTCTTTAATTCCAAACAATCTAATACAAAGATGGCTTTGTCCACCCGTACACTTCCACTGTAAAGCTTAGGTGGTGATCTAGACAAATGATAGGTGAAGAGCTTAAGGCTAGCTAGAAGAACTCTAGCTGAATGAAAGATATGTAGTCATGGTTCTAAGGGGGTCTTCCTTTTATAGCTCACGAAGGCGATCAGGTCATCCTAACCAACCTACCATGTTATGACCCTTTGCTAATTTGGGAGGATCCACTCGTCTATAAATATATAGGCTGCCCATCCCATCCTTGTTTTGCAAGTTGTTGGCACTTGTTCTTTTCTATCCACACCCCTTCTCGAAGATATCTTGATTTGAGATTATTATCCACCAGCTGGCGCCTACATCCAAACTGTCTTCTACTGCTTGTACCAAAATAGTAAATAATATATTCCACCAACCCAAGAAATACCTATTGGGATGGGTATTGTCATCATTGTTCTGCCTAATCCAGTGCCCTCACTAACACCTTGGACTACATGTAGGGATTGGTCAATCCTCATTGTATTCAGCCTTCTTCTTTGTTCAATGTAGATCATTCTTCTCTTTCTACTTTCTCTTCTTCTCTCCTTTTCTCTCCATGTTCATGATTCTCTTCCGCTGCACACTCACACGGTATCATCGCCAACGTGAGTACATGGAGTTACCCTATCAAGAGGAGACCCCCCAGGCTGGAAACGCAGATTTTCAGTGATCTGCTCCTTGCTGGGAACACAGATTTTTTGCAGGCCACTGTCTAGATGACTCAAGCAGGACATCTACAATCTTTCCTTCACGAAGGTGTAACTAATTTCCACTGTTCGGGGCTGTCTACAACAAAATGCATATTTTTGTGGGTGCTTGCAAGTGTTGAAGATGTCTTACCATCAGTCCAATGGCTTTGGTGACTCTGACAAGGAGATTTCTCATCACTCCTCTAACATGGAACGTGATCATCGTGAAGAATGGAGGTCTCCGAGCCCTTTTGTTCAATCTCATCTCAGAGCAACATTCTCCCCGCTCTCTCCATGTTTCCCATAGAGCCTATTCTACTCGCCTTAAATTGTCCTACATGCGCCACCTGTTCAAGTGATTGTTCTCCCTACTTCACCCAAGGAGGATCGGCTCGATGGTTCCAACTATTCACTTTGGTCCTGTAAGGTAGAATGCACACTTGACACCTTCGATCTTTGGCAACTTGTTACCCTACCTATACCCCATCCCGTGGAGGATCCCCACGTGGGAACAACAATGGATTGTGCGGCCCTCTAGGATTGGGTCAATTCTCAAGCCCAACCGATCCTTCCTTTTCACAAGCTCATAGGATTCTGTCCTAGTACATGTTCACCCGTTGAAGACAGCAATGGAAGTATGGTCAAAGCTTGCATCTTTGTATCATAAAAAAGACATTTACCCACATGATCTCTCTTGAGAAGAAACTTCGAATGCTTAGGGTTGATGACTCCCCTTCCATTAAGGACCACATCAACAAACTAAAGGACATGAGGGATGAGCTTACCTCCCTCCAGAGGGCTATCTCTTCAAAAGATATGGCAATCATTCTCTTGACTCAATTGCCATCTTCAAAGTTCGATGTGTTCTACACCAACCTTCTAATATCGTGGACCCAAGAGCCTCTTCTTTGGGAGGAGCTTACCTCACTGGTCTTGGAGCATGAAGAGCCTCGCCAAGAGGTTGGTGCCAGTGGAAGCTTTTATAGCATGAAGGCTTTTACAACAGATTCAGAGGAGGAAAGTAAAAGGCAAAACCAAAGGCAAAGTAATAGGATGACAAGAAAGAGGACACTCTAAGAAGAAACCCAAGTGCTCACATCGTGGGAAGGGCACTCGTCCGAAGGAGAAGTGCTAACAAATGTACCCCCATTTGAAGCCGAAGGAGGGGGTCTAAGGATTCGAAGGCTACCCCAACTACCACCAAGTCCTTCGTACATTAATTTGAGGATACCGCTCTTGCTTTCTTCTACAAAGAAGCCTTGGCTCATGGACAGTACCACCAAGTCCTCCTTCATACATTTGTTTAAGGAGGATACCACTCTTGCTTTCTTCTACAGAGAAGCCTTGGCTCATGGACAATAGGGCTTCTTCCCATATGACTTTCCAACAAGATCGGCTTCAAGATATGCATTCCAAAGGGGGATCCATCACCACTGGTGACAACTCTTCCCTACCCATTCGTGGAGTGGGGACCATTTCCCTTTTCCCAGATCCGCAACACTCTATTCAGTCAAAGTTCTCTAGGTATCAGCTTTGGGATCTAACCTATTGTCTATTCGTGGTCTTACATAGCTAGGTACCCGCATTGTGTTCACCCGTGATGCAATGACTGTGGAGGATGCTTCTACACGAGTGGTTCTTTGGACAAGCACATAGGAGGGTGGGCTTTATGCTCGCAACCCTTACCACGAGAACTTTCCACAAGCTAGGACTACTTTGGCATGCTTGATACGGGCATCTCAACTTCAATGCTATTAAGCAGGCTTCACAAAAGAAGATGGTGGAGGGACTTCGAGATTTCCCTCTTGTTCACACTCTTTGCCCCAACTGCTTGAGCTCAGTCATAGTCTAACAGAGACATAGGAGCTCTAGCTCAATTTACGTGCATTTCTTAAGTTTCTCAATCAGTTTCCAGCCTGTGCTACCCTGTCAGACATTATCCAGCCTTCCGAGGAGTTTGCACCTACATCAGCTGCCACATCAGCACTTTTTCACATTTTTTATGTGCTGCTGACTTATTAAATGCAGTTGGCCAGGCTGGTACAGGTCGGCCAGCAGCTGCTTGGCCAATTTGGCTGATTTCCAGTTATATATAGCTGGCCACTGGCTAGGCCAGATCATTCACTTCTCTGCCTCACAAGTGCTCCGTCAGGTGGCTGCAGTCTTCTTCTTCTCTAGCGTGGACAGCAGGCTGCATACTCTCCATCTTTGTCACCGTCTCCATTACTGTCAACGGTGCTCTCATCATTATTCAGCTTGATCTGGTGCCCTCATTGACGACTTGGGCTGTATGTAGGGACTGACCAATCCTCATTGTATTCAGGCTTCTTATTTGTTCAGTGCAAATCATTCTTCGCTTTCTGCTTACTCTTCTTCTCTCCTTTTCTCTTTGTGTTCATGATTCTCTTCTCTCGAGCACTCTCACAAGAACGAGGGGTTGTTGGGTGCATTGCGAATATGAGTGTGTGTATGTGACGATCAAGCACTTACATGCTCATTTTGTACTATGCAAGGGGTTTGACTACTTGTGAGACAGCCCCCGTGGTTTGTACTTTAATATATTCTTTCATTCCTTAGTGAAAAGTGAACTCGAGTCATGGATGCTTCATTCCATGCGAACTTTGAAAGGACGTTATCAATATTGATTTCTCTTAAGAGAAAAAAGTCTTGACAATGCAATCTTATGTCTGATTCTTACACATGGATTAATAAGTGCAACTCAGGGATAAGCTATATGATGTGTGCAAATTTTTCATGAAAGTTGCTCATCTTCTAGGCGAACTTTCTCCCTCACAATGTGGGTAAATCCATCCAGTCATTTCTCATGCACATGAAGGTGATATGCAACACACTCAGACACTGCAGCATATTCCAACATTTGGTGGATCTATGTGCACTTTTGTTCACCATCAGTGTTTCACCTATAAGATGACAGCCTTGTACCAAAATAGCAAATGATTTGTTCCACCAAGGCTCAAGCCAAAAGAAATACCTGTAAAAGCAGTGTGATGGGAGATGGAGAAGATACACATGGTACTACCCTTGGAATACAGAGTCAAAATGCAAGTACCACAATGATCATTGACACTCCAATGTGCTTAGTGATAGGAGACTTGACTCTATAGTTCTCACATTTCAACCAAAAAACATACCACCAGAAAGAAAAAACCACCACCACAAACAAACAAAACTAACTTCCACCATCTCTAATGTCTCCACGTTATGCAGACTTGGTAGCCTTTCTTCTGGTTACTTTTGGTACTCATTCTGGTTTGGTCACTAAGTAGTATCTCAAAAAATGTGCCCCAGCCCCAATGAGGGACTACTTGTACTTTTGCATCTCACTTAGTTATCTTTGGGGGAGATCCTTGTTCTTAGACATGGAGAGTGCCTGCTCTACTCTTCTTTCTTCCTCGCTATGGACCATGGTGATTTCTATTGTATGTGTTTTTGACTACTGGATTTTGATCTATTTCCTTTGTATAGCTTTTGTGTTCGTGCAGTCACATGTTTGCCTTGTCTCTATGCTCATTGATGGTGTGTTCATCGTCTATATTATCTCAATCTGAGTGGTCTGCTTCTTATATTCACAGAACAACAGCTGTAAAAACAAGCTTTGCTACAACGTTCCATAAAATGTGTTTCCTCTCGTTCCATAAAGTTTTCTTGCATGGGGCAAAAAAATAAACTATATACAAGACTCTTACAGCACAATACACAATAGCATGCGGTAAAAACAATTCAAGTTGTACATGTGGCTTCCCTTCGACTGTCTGATCACAAACATATTTTTAAGCAGACATACAGAAACAGTTTACGGTAGCACACCTGTTTGAACTTTTTTTCTGCAGTTTCCTGTGCAAAAAAGGAACAAAGCTCATTAACTAAATGCAAGACTGCTTCACATAGACATAAACACAAGTTTGCTCAGAAAGAATATCAAATGATGGAGAGCTAAAGCTTAATGTTAAATATGACCTTATTGGCCCTGACTTACTTCATACAAGTACACAAGGTCCTAAATAGTTTATGTGCATTGCAGTCATATCCTTGTACAGGCAAATTTCTTTTCAAAGGATCAGAATCTCTATTTCTTTTGCAGAAACTACAGGTTTTATTTTCTACATGCTTGCACTTGGTAGAGTGTTTATCATGTTTAAGTTGTCAATATTGATATGGCATAGAAGATATCTGGATTTGGCAAAGACTAGATTCCTAAATGGTGCATAATTGACTTTGAATAACAGAAGCTCAAAAGCTTTAATGCAAGATAACTAGCATCAAAAGAGCTACAATTTCATCTGCATCTGTTTTGAGCTTTTTTGGGATAGAGAGTAAACCTGTGTTATCAGTCAATTGATAGGACAATATCAAAGAAACTTCCTAATGTTGACAAGTAAATTGATAGGACAATATCAAAGAAACTTCCTAATGTTGACAAGTAAATTGAACATGGAAGAAAGAAAATAACTTGTACCTAACAAAACGGCTCACCTTCTTTGGTTCAAAGCATAACCAGATTTGGACTCTAAGAATAATGATTGGCGGACTCAAAAATAAATTATTCCTTTTGAGTGTTGCATCATTTGGCTGACAATGTGCACATTGTTAACAGCAGTACAATAATCAAAGCACATGCACTTTTGTCACTTTTGAAGACTTAATGAGAACCACAGCTGATGCCCATGGCTGATAATTTCTACTATCAAGTAAAGTGTTCTGATAGTCTTTCACAGAGCTGAACTGAAACTCATTCCAATCGATTCTAAACCTTCCTCATTGCAGATAGATACTGCACAGTTTTTTTCCCCCTAACACAGTACTTTCAAAATGACGAATCATGTGCCAAGTAACTAACCTGTTTCTGTTTTAGCTTTGAATTTTCTTCTCTTAACTGGGTTAATTCATTTTCCAGCTCCACTGTATAAGCCTGAACAGCACCAGCACCATTGATAGCTTACTAACAATGCAATTGCTACTAAGAAGAACATTTTTATGCTTTAGTAATTAAGAGTAAGGGATACTCACCAATCACATTTTTATTTTCTACATAAACAAATAGGCAGTGGCAATCGCAGAGGGCCATACTATATCAATTTTCAAATTACTTGATTGATGTTTTACTGTCCATTTATAAGACTCAGTACAGATATGTTCATTGAGAAAAGCAAAGAGGGCTTGGAATAAGAGATCGTACACGTTTCACATACACAAAATCCAAAGGCCAACCCAGGAAACCATAAGCTCAGCCGAAATGATTGGAGAAAAATTTATCCTAAGCTTGATTTTTAGTCACACACTCCACAGCTAGAATAAAAACCTTCCCCCCTCTTTATTTCAGTACATGTAAAACAGCTCTTCTGTCAGGAAAAAAAAGTTCTGGATATCCATCATCTAGACTTGTTCCAAATGGAAGTGCAACTGTTCCACGCTATTGTTGCCTATAGGCCTGCAGATCATGTGCCTATTATTTTTCCACGTAACAAGGGAATTGCAGGACAAAACAAGGGACTTCTACCCTATTGGGTGGATTCAACCTTGGAAGGCAGACAATCTGGACAGTCTGTAGCAGTTGCAAATACCTTGGGACTAGCTGCCACTTTCATTCTGGTAGTAATACAACTTGTTTCTCTACAATGCAAATAAGTCTACTAGCCATTCTCTCCCCCACACCTAAGGAAAAGAGTGCTCCTAATTGATGAGAAAGAATAAACTACTCACCTGAACTAAGTACACTGCATCACTGTAGATAAGTCTTTGAAATGATTCAGCTATCAAGAATCTCATGAAAGTTACCAGCTACTTCTTGACAAGAGCTATTCAGAAATCTACTCATTAAATGAATGTAAATGGGCAGTTAACACATTGACATCAAGCAACCGATAACATTAAGAAACAACACCTCCAGGTAAGAAAAGTAATCGAACTTAGGAAAACATAATGCCATAAACGCAGTACCTGCTTGCGAGCTCTGGACCGAGCAGCTGATTCCCTGTTCTTGATCATGCGGCGTTGTCGCCTTTCTACTGCCATTTCAGCAGGCCCTTCTGCTAATCTTTTCCTTGAAAAGAAAGGACCATTCAAATCAGACTGCATCAGAGGAGATAGTGGCATGTTGCCTTGGCTTGTCCCTGTTCCATCTGATGAATGGCTGAGAGGTGAATCTGCTTTGAAAGCAGGAACAGTTAAGCTCAACCCATTGTTGAATCCATAATTTACATTAGCATTAAGGCTTGCTGCAATCCCTCCCCCAACAGGAGAGCTGAGACCTCCTAAACCTATTGGTGCTGCAGCCAAGGAGTTGGTGGAAGCTGACTTCAAAGAGTTAGGAAAAACAGCTCCCACCTCTGTCACCAAAGGTTGTCCAAAGGGTTGTCCATGATGCTGTGTACTTCCATTATGATAAGCATTCTGTAATGATGCTGGTGATAGGTTGACAGGCATACTTGAGAGTAACGTTCTAGATGGTGGAAATGCAGAGGGGCATGAGAAAAAGCCACCTTCGAACCCATTTCCTCCACTCCTGTTTGGCCCCGCAATCCCACCAAAAGAGAAAGGACTCTGACCTGCATTTGGTCTTGAGTCTTCCTCCTTTACAGCCCCTGCTTTCATCAAAAAATCCTCTAAGGTTATTTCCCCAAAAGTCAGCTCACGCTGCTTTGGAGGTTGCCCAGATTCACTCACGCCACTATTTCCCTGCTGAAAGACACTTTTCCACACTTCATCTACTGTTTTCCGACCTAATGGGCCACGAATTGAATAGGAGCCTTGCCTTTGCAAACTTGCTTGTTTTACAATGCCTCCTTCAGATCCTTCTGCATTGCCCATCGCAGCTACCATGGCCTGACTTTCCTCTGCTGTCCATATGTTTTTTAAGAGTTCTTCCATGTTCATGGAGCCAAAGCTCCTACTAGGCTCTCCGAGTGTGTTTTGAAACTCTTCCAAAGTAAGAGAATAGATAGACTTCTGTCTGGCAAGTGGAGTCTCACCGGCCACATTTCCTGGGTTCACAGAACCCACTGAGTATGCCTGACCAACATGAGCAGATTGTGTCGGGTAGCCCATGATGGTTGTGTCGCAATTGACAGTGTCTTAATTGTTCAGCGGATGAACAGTCTTTGAACTTTCAGCAAAGATGAAGACAGTAGAAGACACTTCTCAAGCATCACAAGGGCCCAAAACCAGGGCAATCAACTGGTGGGAGATCGACTCTGCTTAACTTAATTCACTGAGTTCTTACATTCAAGCATGCTGGGGTTATCCAACCTAGTCTTTCCTGACAACTTCCTGTAAGCAGACAATTAGTATATCGTTAACCTTGTCAAGTAGCAGTGAAATCTGAGTGTAAATGACTGATTATGCAACCGAAGCAGTAAACAGATTCCATTCAAACATAGGGGGGGGGTGAGAAGGAGAAGTGGCTCCCATATACAAATGCGTGAAGCCATAAAGCCAAGAGCAGCAGATCGAGAACGGAGCTGAAAAATGGATGGGAAACAAAAGCTGAACTTGAGCATTGCCATTGGCTTCCAATTGTCATGATCGTTAGTGACAGGTCAAAACAACGAGCATCAGAACAATGCAAGAAAACCTCCCCGGTGATGGTCACGTAACACAGACTGCCATCAATCAATCTCTACGAAGATCAGAATTGAGGCGAGATTAGCTAGAGCGTAACTAACGTCATACAGCAAAACAGAGGCAGCGAACGGAGGACACAGACAGACAAACAACAAACGTTTTCGAGGATTGAGAAGACGAAGCAGGCAAGGGCAGCAGAAGAGCTGCAAAAAAGAAAAGATAAGAGAAGAGAAATGGCCGAAATTCAGAAGACGAGTTGTGCAGAAGAATCGAACGAGTTAATTATTGAGATTCATATATAAAAATGCGCCGTTGCAATGGCTCTCGAGCAGCTCGAATCGTGGAGACCGTGGATCGAAGACAGCTACAAAGGAACCAAAAATCTGCAGGGCTACCATTTTTCGTTCCTTGCCTGCAAAGTGTCTCGTGCTGGTGCCGACACGCAAGGCCTTTCATAACAGAAAAGCGTCTGCCTTAAAGTCCATTCTCTTCTCTCTCTTTCTTTCTTTCTCTTCTCTCTTTCCTTTCTGACTCTTGCTCACCGAACCCTAATCCGCCATAGTCGACACGAAGCCCTCCCGTCCTCCCCCTGCGGCGTCTTCTTCTTCGGGGAATCTGGGCTGACAGAATCATGGAGGGATGTATGGATGGATATGGAACGCCGATGACGGAGGAGAGAGAAGCACCAAGGGGCAAATTTTTTCTTTTTTAAATATTAAATTCGGGGGATGAAGAACGAGCCTTCACGTTGTCTCCACGTCAGATTTTCACTCGTGCATTCACCTTTCTACCCGTTTGTCATATTTTGCCAGTAACGTGGACGGTGGCACCCTCTCTCTCTCCCTCTCTCTCTCTCTCATCATAATCTCTCGATTTGAGGTCGCTACACAGCACAATGATCAATCTATTTTTCTATATTATATATTTATCCTATAAATCATGGATCTACCAGACCTAGTCCCAAGCTTACATTTACATGGTCTCCATTGAGATGTCCCCAAAGCCTAAGAAAGGATGTAACTTGCTCTTTTTTCATTAACTTTTTCCATGTAAATATTTTACAAACGCCCTTCACTTTAAAAATATTTAACCTATAATTCATGGATCTACCGAACCTCACTCCCAAGCCTACATGATCACCGTCCATATAATTCATGGATCTACCGAACCTCACTCCCAAGCCTACATGATCACCATCCATATGTCCTCAAAGCCTTAAAAAGGATTCAATTTGGTCCTCTTTTCATTAACTTACTTTATGAAAGGATTTTCCAACAGTCCCCCCCCCCCTTAAAAATATTTAACCTATAATTCATGGATCTACCACACCTGACTCCGGAGCCTACAAGATGTCGTCAAAGTCTAAAAAAGGATGCAACTTGGTACTTTTTCATTAGCTTTTTTCATGAAAGGATTTTTTGAAAGTCCTCGGTCTTTTAAAAAAATGCAAGTTGGTTGATGAGCTTAGTGAAAGATAAGAAGTTAAAGCAGCATGAAGCCTTCTTAATGTAGATGGAGGTGACTTCATGAGCCAACATGTGAGTATGAAATTGGAGGACAACCCAACCTTGGCTATAAATAGAACCTATAATTCATGGATCTACCAAACTTGACTCCCAAGCCTACATGGTCACCATTGATATGTCCTCACAGCCTAAATAAGGACTCAACTTGGTACTTTTTCATTAACCTTCTTCATGAAAGGATTTTACAAAGCCCTCGGCCTTAAAAAATGATACAAGTTGGTCTTTGCAGTTGAGGTGAATCGAATGACCTTAACAAAATATAAGAAGTTAGAGCAACTTGAAGCATGATTAATCTAGATGGATGCAATTTCATGAGCCAATATGTGAGTATGAAATTTGATGACAACTTCATCCTACCTATATTTTAAACTTGTAAGACATGGATCTACCAAACTTAACTCCCCAGCCTGCATGGTCACCATTGAGATGTCCTCAAAGCCTAAAAAAGGATGCCTTTTGGTATTTTTAGATTAACTTTTTTCATGAAAGGATTTTACAAAAGCCCTTTGGGCTTAAAAAAGGATGCAAGTTGGTCTTTATAGTTGAAGTGAATCGAATGAGCTTAATAAAAGATAAGAAGTTAAAGTAGCATGAAGCCTGCTTAATCTAGATGGAGGTGACATCATGAGCTAACATGTGAGCCTGAAATTGGAGAACAACTTCATGCCACCTATAATAAAACCTATAATTCATGGATCTACAGACTCGACTCTCCCAAGCCTACATGGTCACCATTGAGATGTCCTCAAGGCCTTAAAAAGGATGCAACTTGGTCTTTTTCATATATTTTCATGAAAGTTTTTTACAAAAGCCCTTGGCCCTAAAAAGGATGCAAGTTGGTCTTTACAGTTGAAGTGAGTCAAATGAGCTTAATAAAAGATAAGAAGTTAAAGCAGCGTGAAGCTTGCCTAATCTAGATGGAGGTGACTTCATGAGCCAAGATTTGAGTATGAAATTGGAGGACAACTTTATCCTGCCTATAGTAATACTTGTAATTCATGGATCTACCAGACCTGACTCCCAAGCCTACATGGTCACCATTGAGATGTCCTCGTAGCCCAAAAAAGGATGCAGCTTGGTCTTTTTAAATTAACTATTTTTATGATATGATTTTATAAAATCCACCAGCATTAAAAAAGGATGCAAGTTGGTCTTTACAATTGAAGTGAATCAAATGAGCTTAGTAAAAGATAAGAAGTTAAAATAGCGTAAAGCATGCTTAATCTAGATGGAGGCGACTTCAATATGAGCCAACATGTGAGTATGAAATTGGAGGACAACTTCATCCCGCCTATAAAATAACCTTGTATGCTCACATTTTCACAATCATTCCTCACCCATCAAGTATGTATTTCGACGATTTGAATTGATTTATTGATTTGGAAGTGCTTATCTCAGATCATGTCTCACTTCAAATGCTTACAAGCATACATATTTTTTGTCAAGTGTACTTGATCAATATCTTCATCACTTTCTTCTCTTCATTTGTAGCATCTATGTTGACAAGCATATTCTCAGGTTGGCTCTTTATGTATTCTACAAAACCATATAGAAATGCATATTGGGGGTAAAGGCACCCATCACTATCACTTCATTCTTTATTCTTTCAATGACATTTGAATCAAGGGAAGGCCAGTCACACATTGTCACTATTGGAGTTCCCAAATCTTGAGTCTCTCTCTCTTGCTCTCTTGCTCCATCTGCCATAGCTCACACATCTCTTGCTTTCACTTGGACTTCTCCCTTCAAATGGTATCAGAGCCACATTCTTCGTGACCTTGAGCTTAATTTGGCATTGCTCTAGCTCTCATTCAAGTTACCTATAGTAGGATTTCACCATTGGCAGTTATAGCTCCACCTGTTGAGGTTCATATTGAGCTCTCATTGCTCTAGGACTTCTCAAGGCCTATTGGGGCTATCTCAAGCAATCTTGAGCCTACATTGAGCTTATTTCAAGGAGTATTCAGCTCAATATTCAGGATTGAAAATACAAACACGTTTTTTCATCTATAGCCACTTTCGACCACTTGTGCTTGCTCAACCACTCCCCAACATTGGACAAAGGCTTTGGCATTGTTTACCACTTCTCCCAGCATTGACCATTAACATTGAGCATCGATTTTGAGTCACTGAGCTTTAGCTATTAAATATGCAAATAGGGCAACATGCTATCATAAAATAGGGACAGCCATATCTTCAATGTTTGGAGCTCATATATGCTTCTCAAGATGCCTGTATACCTATGTTTTGTTGTTGAATACTTGGGGCATCATATGTCATTGGTTTGAGATGCTATTGGACTGATTTGAGCACTCTTTTTGCTTAGTTTTCTCATTGATATCATTCCTAGTTATAACGTGGCTGAAAGCTATTTATCTAGGAAATGTCATGCTCTTGGCTTATGTGATACTCATTTGATGCTAGACACTTAGAGAATGTTTGGCCAATGTATTGGAAGGATTTTGGATTGATTTTGAGCCCATATTTGGCTCAATTTTAGTGTCATTTTTACTGATGTAATAAGCAGGATTGAAGGTTATTTTGTTAATGAAAGCATACACCTATTGCTTGTTGATGCTTCCCAGCTACTTGGGATGATACATTGATGTCTATGGTTGATGCCGCATCCTTAGCTATGGCTTCGGAATGTTATTGGGCTTCAATTGAGCTCATTTTTGCTCAATCCTGAATGTCATTTTACTATTGTACATACAGTGGACAACAATCTTTTAACAAGGATAGTTTATGCCTAATGCTCTTTCATACTATTCGAGCATTCTATAGGATGTATTGGTGCATGACATTAAAGCTCTATACTTGGTTATGCTATTGAATGCATTTGAGCTTTGATTTGAGCTTCAGAGGTCTATGACCTTACCGGGTTGAAGCTCTATGCCTAATGCTCTTTCATACTATTCGAGCATTCTATAGGATGTATTGGTGCATGACATATTGGGTTGAGCTTCGGAGGTCTATGACCTTACCAGGTTATGCTATTGAATGTTACTTCATTAGATGCTTTAGAGGTCTATGACCTTACCGGGTTGAAGCTTTTATTGGGTCTTATGCTCCCGGCTATATACTTGATGTAACTTGGATGCTACTCACATGAGGATTTGAGCTTTGTTTGCTCGTTTGGCATCTAACTTTTGTTCCAGTGGGAGCCGCTTACTTGACATTCGGATGTTACATTGAGCTTTAGATTTTATTTGCAGTGAGCTTGAGTGTGTTGTACCTCATTTTCAAAATGCTATAATTGCATACTATTGTACTATTTATGAGAGTAGTCTCCTCCATTTGATGCTATTTTGGTCATAGTTTGTGGACAACTCATTATATAGTCCGTACCTCTTGTTTTTAGCTTGTTTTGGCAATGGTTTTGGGGCTATTTGCAAGTATTACAGTAGCCTGTTTGGTCTGTATTATGCCTTTTTTTCTTGCAATATGGCTAGTCATCCAAATGACTGTGCCATCTTCAACATTGAAAAGTTGGATGGGGCAATTATGGCTATTGGAAGACCCAAATTTGGTAGGTTTTGGTGTTGAAATCTCATATTAGGTCGATCAAATGTAAAAGCATTAAGCTTGAAGGTCATGATCAAGATGTACGAGATGACTTAGATGAGCTTTGCAAGTCCACGATTGTCCTATCCCTCAACAAGCAGGTTTATTATAATGTTGTCACACAAGTGGGAAATTTGCATGGGATCTTTGGGAGAAAATCAGCAATCTCTATGATAAATAGTGCCTTGCTTCTTAGATGTATTGGCTAAAGTAGCTTATGGACCTTCATATGAAGGAAGGTATAAAAAAGTGGATCTTCTTGCTCCTCCTTTAGATGGAAGATTCCTAGGCCATCCTATTGCCTTCTAGATAGTCTTGGTCATACTTCCTTGGGCTTAAATTTCAAATGGCCTTCTTTGTCTCAATCCTATAAGACACATGTAAGGGATCAAGTCACTTTGTAGTAATGTTTTTTGGCTATTCTATGAGTAGTTGCACAGTGCGCAAGGGAACATGCTTTCTAAGTCTACTCTCGACATTCACTTTAAAGTCAAACTTCATTATAGAATTGGCCTCCTACCTCTTTAAATACTTCTATACCATCTCCTAGGGATTTTCATCCTCTTTCTATGTTGAGAGCTCAAGGGGAATGGGGTAGGGTGTAGATTTACAACATTTGAGCAAATTTCATGCTATCGTTGGCCAGCTATCATTGCAGGGTATTGAATTTAAAGACAATCTTCCACCTTTGTTATTGTTGGTCACACTGCCTGAGTCTTGGGACACGTTCCATAGAACTATGTGTATGCAAATATGCCTAAGAATGGGCTGAAATTGTCTTATGTAGAGGGTGCACTCCTGGTAGAGGAGATCAATAGGAAGAATGTGGATGCTTCTCATACTTCTCATGTTTTGACTATTTAGGGTCACCATGATGGTAAGAATGGGAATGACCGTTGTGATAGAGACTCACAAAAGTCTCATTCTAAGTCCTATGGATAGTCTCGCAGTAAGTCCCATGGATGTGAGTCCGATTTGACATGCCATTATTGTGGGAAAGCAGGACATATCAAGCCCACAGTGCCATAAAATGTGCAATAACAAGCATAAGAAAAAGAGCAAAGAGAAAGCGCAAGACAAGTTTGATGATCACAACATTATCCCTACCAAGTCCAATCTTAAGATTGAAGAGATTAATGCAGTGCAACAACCTGATTTTGATGATGATTACATGCAGCTTCTTCTTTGGATGAGTCAAATTTTTCTGATGCCTTGCCTGGTTTTACTCAATGTTGGTTGATGAATTCAGGGGCTTCCTTTCATGTGACCCCTCATAGAGAGTGGTTCCACTCCTATCATAGTATGACTGGATCTGTCCATTTGGGGAATGACTTGGCATTGCAAATAGTTGGTATTGGTGATATTCAACTATAGTTTGATTCAGGTGGTATGTTTATTTTGCATAATCTTCAACATATACCAACTCTCACGAAGCGTCTTATCTCTGTTGGCACACTGGATGATGAGGCAAACTTTGTTTCCTTTGGGGATTCTTCTTGGAAGATCACTCGTGGGAACCCTGTTTTGGCATGTGTTGCCAAGTCTAGCACTTTATATCCCTTGGTAGTATCTGGATCCATAGATCATGTTTTGTTTATGGTTGCAGTTCCACATGTATCTCTTTGGCATCGCCGCCTTGGACACATGTCCTTAAAGGAAATGAAAATGCTTACTCGTTGTAGTATCTTCCGTCCCTTGACTATAAGTATTTTGAGTCATGTGATCATTATTTGTATGGTAGGCAAACACATAGCACGCATAAGAAGTTTGGCCCTTTGCGCATGGGTGAGCTGTTGGCTCTTGTTCATTCTAATGTTTATGGACCTATGCCCTTTCAGGCATTAGGAGGTGAGAAGTACTTTGTCACATTCATTGATGATTACTCACATAAGGTCTAGCCATATCCTATAAAGTTGAAATTTGATGTTTTGGGAACCTTTCAACGTTGGCTTGCATTGGTTGAGAACCAGTCTGGGTATAGGTTGAAATGCCTATGGTCAGATAAGGGGGGTAAGTATGTCTCTAAAGCCTTTGAGCAATTTTGCAATGAAAGGGGTATTAAGCGTCAAATTGACTACCATGTACACCCCACCTCAAAAGGTATTGCTGAGCACATGAATAGGAAAATACATGAAAGGGTCCGGTCGTATGCTTAGCCATGCCGGCTTACCACAATAGTTTTGGACTAAGTCTGTGAGTGACTACTACCATACACTTGATCAATCGATCTCCTTGTAGTTCTATTAACTTTCAAGTTACAGAGGAGGTGTGGTCTGGAAAACCTCCCTTGTAGTATGATCATTTGTGTGTCTTTGGTTGTGGGCTTTCTACCATGTACCCAAGGACAAGCGCACAAAGCTAGATCCTAAGTCTGTGAAATGCATCTTTCTTGGTTATGGGGATGTAGATGAGATGGACTATTGCCTATGGGATCCACATGCTCAGAAAGTCATCCGCAACCATGATGTAGTTTTCCATGAGAAAATGATGCATAAGCAGCCTGAGAGCAGATAATCGGGATACGTAGGGTTATCTTTCAAGAGGAGCCTCCTACTCCTATGCAGCTAGCTAGACATCCTGCATAGCAGCTGATGCTCTAGCAGCCCATGATCATGATGTTAGATAGAATGTGCAAGCTCCTTAGCCTACCTTGAGATGCTCTGCTAGAGCTAGATGTCCTCCTAAGCGGTTTGAGCCCTTCGTTGATTACGTGATGGTGACAGATGTAGGTGAGCCTCTCACTTATGATGAGGTCGTGTGTCGTGGTGATAGTCACTCTTGGGAGAGAGCCATGCAGTTAGAGTTTGACTCTTCATAGAAAAATCATACATAGGAATTGGTTCCTTTGCTTGGTGGAAAGCGTGCGTTGCCATGTAAGTGGGTGTACAAGTTGAAGAGCACCCCTGGGTGCCCCAAGCCTGCCTATAAGGCCATTTTGGTTACTAAGGGTTTTAAACAGAAGCATGGTGTTAACTTCGAGGAAATTCTTTTCTCTTGTAGTCAAGATGACTGGTACTAGAGTTGGTTGCTCACTTAGATTTGAACCTTTATCAAATGGATGTCAAGATAGCTTTCTTACATGGAGACTTGTGTGAGGAGATTTATATGCAGTAGCCTAAGGCTTAGAGGAAAAAGATAAGGAACACCTAGTGTGCAGATTGAGAAAGAGCATTTATGGCCTTAAGTAGGAACCTAAGGAATGGTATTGCAAGTTTGATGCTTTTATGCATTCACAAGGCTATACATGTAGTGATATGGATCTGTGTTTTATACACGAAGAAGGCTCATGATGGTAGCCTTTTGATTTTGGCACTCTATGTGGATGACATGTTAATTGCTGGGAGAGTTGCTAATAAGTTGGATGCTCTGAAAAGTCAACTCAAGAAGAGCTTTGAGATGAAAGACATGGGACAAGCCTCACATATTCTTGGGATGCACATTACTCGTGACCACTCTCAGGGGCTTCTTTACTTGTCACAAAATGAGTATATCCAAAAGGTCCTTGAGCGGTTTCATATGCAGGATGTTAAGCCTATTAGCCATTATTTACCTTCTCATGTGAAGGTGAACTAGGCTGATTTTCTACAATCTGATGAGTAGAAGTCCGAGACAGCCAAGATCCCTTATGCATCCATAATGGGCAGTTTGATGTATGCCATGATAGTCACTCATCCTGACATAGCTTTTGCAATGGGAGTTGTAGCATGCCATATGGCTACACCTAGCATGCAACATTGGGATGCCATCAAGAGTATCATGAGGTACATGAAGGGCATAGCAAATATGTGTATATGTTTGGTGGTTAGGATACACAAGTCATGGGGGGTACATTGACTTTGATTATGCAAGACATGTAGATAGTAGAAAATCCACCTTTGTCTTGCTGGGGTTGGTGTTTCTTGGATGTCCAAGGTGCAAAAATGCACAACACTCTCTACTATACAGAGGCCAAGTATGTTGCAGCCACCACTAAGGCTTGCAAGGAGGCTCTCTGGTTAGGCTGAGACCTTGGTATGACTAATGTGGTTCCTACATTGCATTCGGATTCTATGAGTGCTATCTAATTAGCTAAGAATCCAGTCTTCCATACAAAGACGAAGCACATTGAGGTGTGGTACTACTTTATCAGAGAGGTCATTGAAGACAAGTCTGTTGATCTTGTCAAGATCTCATCTGACCAAAATCTTGTAGATCTACTCACAAAAAAGTCTCTCAACAAAGTGTTTTGCCTTCCTTAGGAAGTTGATGGGCGTTAGATGAGATGACCTCTATTCCTCATCCTGTTGTATTCCATGTATACATTGTACTTTGTCACTTTTTTTTCTTATTCCCTCTTCACTCAAGGCACATTGTTGGGGGTAAAGGTGCATGTGTCTAGCTACATGTGTATTACTGCACTAACAGTACTTGCACCTGCACAATGTAGGTGCATGACGAGCGCCCATCACTATCACTTCATTCTTTATTCTTTTAGTGACATTTGAATAAAGGGAAGGTTAGTCACACATTGTGACTATTGGAGTTCCCACATCTTAAGTCTTTCTCTCTTGCTCTCTTGCTCCATCTGCCATAGCTCACACCTCTCTTGCTTCCACTTGCTCGTGCTTCTGCTTGCTTGTGCTTCCACTTGGGCTTCTCCCTTCAATGCAATGAGTCTTTAATCCTTTTGTTTATGCAAACAATAATACAACCTGACACCCAAGCCTACATGACCACCATAGAGATGTCTCCAAATCTCACCTTTTGAAAACAAAAATTTGAAATTAATCAAATGAGATACCTTTAACCTATAATTCACGGATCTACTAAACCTGACTCCTCGCCACCATAGAGATGTCCCCAAAGCCTAAAAAAGTATGAAACTTGGTCTTTTTCATTAACTTTTTTCATGAAAGGATTTTACAAAAGCCCTCGGTACTTAAAATAGACCACATGATAGAAAGGTTTTGATCTATATGAAGGAACTCATTAGATGCAACAAATGGTTTGGGAAGAGTTGAAACTATTTATGAGATGTAGATGTACCTTGATGCTTCGATATGTTTCTGCATGTAAGGCATCTTGGAGGATTTTTGAATACTAATTGCATAATGATAGGCCATGTGTTGTATGTTTGTATGTTTTTATACATGTATGTAAAAACCATCTATTTTTAAAAATTTGACCTCTCTTGCTTAGTTTTTCACTCTTTGGTGTGTTCAAGATGTCTCTTTTTTCATTGGTTTTTTAAGATGTCAATCCCTATTTTACCTACATAAAAAATTCAACTACCCCTCTAGGAATAATTCACATTTGTGTTGTCAAATCCCATTATGCATAGGATTCTTCTAGTCCACCATTTGTAGAGACTCATTATGGAACTTATATCTAGTGTTTTAAAGTTTTGCTCCCATTGAAGCATTCTTGATTCAAAAAGGCATTCTTTGCGCATCACATGATGTTGGGTGAATCATGAGTTCACGGATCTTTCATGCTTGGTTAGGGTGCATCAATTACACCTTGGTATTTATATTATCTAGTGGAATAGAGATTCATGCTCCATTTAATTTTGGTGATTGAAATTATATTTTCTATTTCATTTCAATGGTTTTGTGATACAAGTCTTATATTGACAAGTGATTTACTTCATTTTAGATAGTTTAGAAAGATCGATGATTACAACCATCCATGTAAAATAAACATGTGACCATTACCACTACATAATGTCACGGATGCTCTAATGCTCACTAGCAATGCCCATTTGTGGAAAAAAAAACCTTTTTGAATGGTTTTTTCCTTTTTATAGTATACTTTTTGTTGTCGTTTATTTAGCTTTTGCTACATTTTTCTTAAGGTTGCACTATTTGAATGAACTTCAACTTTATATTTTTCTATTCATCTATATGAAAGGTAGAGTCCAAGTGAAAGTACACAAATGGAAGCAAGAGCAAAGCAAAAACTATGGTGGATGGAGCAAGAGATCAAGAGAGAGATGCACCGTATGTGGAAACGCCAATAGTCACAACGTGTAATCGGCCTTTCCTTATTCAAATATCATTGGAAGAAGAAAGAATCAAGTGATAGTGATGGGCGCCCACCGCCACATACAATATACATGTGTGTAAGTATTGTTAGTGTAATGAATACACAAGCAGTTAGGCACAAGTGCCTTTACCCCCAACAACCTCACTCTTAAAGGCAAATGTAGCACTAGTGAGGAGAAAATAAGAAAAAATGGCAAAGTACAAATATACATAAAGCACAATAGGATGAGGGACAAATGCCATCTCATCCTATGCCCATCATCTTCCTAAGGAAGGCAAAGTGTTTCCCTGAGAGACTTCTAGCAAGCAGATTTGCAAGATTCTTGTTAGTTGAGATAACTTAACAAGCTCAATAGACTTGTCTTCTACCACCTCCTTGATGAAGTGGTAGTGCTTTGTCTTCATATAGAAGACAATAGCTGAATGACACTCATAGAATACAAATGCAGTGTAGGGACCACATCAATTTTTCCAAGGTCTATGACCAAATGGCCTAACCAGAGAGCCTCCTTGCAAGCCTCAATGGCTGTAACATACTCTACCTCTATAGTAGATATAAGGCCATGCATTTATGCACCCTAGACATCCAAGAAATAGTGCCTCCAACAAAGGTAAAGACATAGCCAAAGGTGGACTTTCTACTGTCTACATGTCTTGCATAATCAGAGTTAGTGTATGCCACGACTCATATATCCTAGCCACCATAATATATTCACATAATTGCAATGCCCTTAAGGTACCTCATGTTACCCTTCACGACATCACAATGCTGCCTATTGAGTGCAACCATATAGTGTGCTATAACTCTCATTGCAAATGTTATTTCAGGACAAGTGGCTATCATGGCATACATCAAACTATCCATTGTAGATGCATAAGGGATCTTGGCCATCTCAGACTTTTGCTCATCAGACTGCAAACAATCGGACGGGACTAACCTTCACATGAGAAGGTAAAGGACAATTAATAAGCTTAGCATCTTGCATATGAAACTGCTCAAGGATCTTTTGGATGTACCCCTTCTATGACAAGTAAAGGAGTCCCTTAGAGCGATCGCGTGTGATACGCATCCCAAGAATATGCAAGGTTTGTTCCATGTCCTTCATCTCAAAGCTCTTCTTGAGCTGACCTTTCAAGGTATCTAGCTCATCATATGCACTCCCAGCATAACAGCATATCATCCATATAGAGTACCAAAATTGTAAGCTTGCCATCACGGGCCTTCTTTGTGTATAAACATGGATCCATATCACAGTAAGTATATCCTTGTGAGTGCGCATGAAAGTATTGAACTTGTGGTACCATTTCCTAGGTGCCTGCGTAAGGCCATAAAGGCTCTTTCTCAACTTGCACGCTAGGTGTTTCCTACCTTTTTCCTCAAAGCCCTTAGGCTACTACATACAAATCTCATAACATAAGTCTCCATGTAAGAAAGACATCTTGACATCCATCTAATTGAGGTCTAGACCGAGCTATGCAACCAAAGCCAAAACCAAGCATAGGGTAGTCATCATGACAATAGCAGAGAAGACTTCATTGAATTCAACACTATGCTCATGGTTAAATCCTCAGCATACCAATCTAGCCTTATAGGCTGGCTTGGGGTATCCAGAGGTATTCTTCAACTTGTACATCTACGTGTATGGCAAATCAAGTTTTTCACTAGGAAAAGGAACCAAATCCCATGTATGATTTTTCAATAATGAGTCATACTTTGATTGCATGGCCCTCTCCTAAGATTGACTATCAGCTATGCACATGGCCTCTTTATAAGTAATAGGCTCACAAGTATTTGTTACCCTAACATAATCCATAGAGGGTGCAAATTGACTAGGCTAACGTCTATCTCTAGTAGATCATCACAAAACAGGTTGTGAGGCTTGTATATCTTATCTAACATCAAGGTCCTGGGGCATTAGAGCATCAACTACTACAAGTTATCTAGCTAGTTATACAATAACATGAGGGTCCTCCTAAAATATCACCCTATGTACCTCAACAACCTACTCAAGCTACTTATTCCTCATGGAAAACAACATTATGGTTGTGGATAACCTTTTGAGTCTATGGATCCCGTAGCTGACAGCTCGTCTCACCTACATTCCCATAACCAAGAAAATACATTTCACGAACTTAAAATCCAGCCTATTGCATTTATCCTTGGGAACATGGAAAAAAGCCCCACATCCAGAGACAAGCAAATGAGTATATGATAGAGGTTTTCCATATCGTACTATTGGGGGTAAAGGCATATGTGCCTAGCCACTCATGTATTACTACACTGACAGTATCCACACACATATATACTATAGGTTGTGGGTGCCTATCACTGTCACTTCATTCTTTAATCTTTTAATGATATTTGAATAAAAGGAAGCCACATCTTGTGTGTGTCTCTCTCTCTCGCTCTTGCTCTTTCCACCATAGCTCTTACATTTGCTCGTCTGCTTCCACTTTGGGCTCACTCCCTTCAACCGGTATTAGAGCCAACCATTCAAGGAGCTTTTCATCCTTTGCTTTAGCCCAGATTCAAAGCTTCAACTCAATGTTTCCTAGTAGGCATCGTTTCTTTCTCTCAAGGTATGCATTTCGTCTTTTCTTCTTTCGATTTGTTCCAACTTGCTTCTCATTTGTTGAGGAGCTTCCCAAGGCTTACCCGAGCCTTGTTGAGTGCTTATTGAGCTGAGGAGCAGTCATTTTATCCATTTTGAGTGGATACATAGCATGTTGTAAAAGTTGTGGACAACTATGGCAGCTTGATAGTAATGTCGTTTTTTGGCTATAACTCTTGCATACGATATTGGATTTAGGCATTCTATAGGTAAAATGAAGAGAATGACAAGAGCTACAAATTTGGACACTCAGTTGATTTGGATAGCATACAATAAATTTGGATAGCAAACAATTTCATAATGCATGTTTGATGCTTTGGGGATGCTATTTTGGTACCCGGATGGTATAGCTATTCTTTTGGACCGATTTGAGCACACATTTGGTTGAGTTTTCTCAAAGATTTCATTGTTGTAATAATAGGGCTGAATGTCATTTATCTGGGAAAAGCATATGCCTCTTGTCATTTAATACTTCCAGGGCTTCATATTAATGTCCAAATATTAGTTTGACACTTGGGGATGCTGCGACACATGTCTTGGAATACTTTTGGATTTCAATTAAGCTTGCATAGGCTAAATTTTAACAAAGATTTCATTGTTGTTCACAATGGATAGCAAGTAGTTGTCTAATAAAGATTATACTCATTACGCTTTGAAGCTACTCGTGCACCACATATTGGATGTATCAACACTTTGGCTATCATGTATGCCTATGGATATGTTTATGATATGCTCCTAACCTGATATTGGAGCTTGGATGCTTTGACATTGGCTTTCATTCTTGTCCTTGGATGCTACTTGGACGCTATAGTCAAAGTCTTGCAAACTACTTGGGTTCAATGCTTTTGGATGTATACTCTATGGATCTAGGATGTCTGGGTGTCATTCACATGATGTTTTGAGCTTTGCTTGCTCATTTGTCATTCGAATTTTTCTTCAATGGGAGTTACTCAGCTTTATGTATCGAGCCACACTAGCACTTGGATGTACTACGGAGCATTTGGTTTTTGCAGTGTTGATAGATTTAGGGGATTCCTTTCATTTGACCCCTCATAGAGAGTGGTTTCACTCCTATTGCAATACTGGATATGTCCATTTGGGTAATGACTTGGCATTAGAGATAGTTGGTATTAGTGATGTCCAACAGCATTTTGATTTAGGCAATATGTTCACTCTTCATGATGTATGTCATGTACCAGCTCTCATGAAGAGTTATCTCGAGCACCTTCTTGGATGATGTAGATTATGTTGCCTCTTTTGGTGTTTCCCCATGGAAGATTTCTTGTGGGAATCTTGTTATTGCACATGATGCTAAGTCTAGTATAGTACACTCTATTCTTTGCTTGTATCTGGGTTAGTTGACCACATTTTTGGTTGTGGCTATAGTTCAACATGTATCTCTTTGGTATCACCACCTTGGGCACATATCTTTGAAAGGAATGAAAATGATTATTGGTTTGTAGTATCATTTTCCCTTAGACTATAAGTTTTTTGAGTCTTGTGATCATTGTTTATATGGCAGGCAGACATGTAGTATGAGCCTTTGGTTCTTGCAGTTCATTCGGATGTATGTGGTCGCATGCCCTATTAGTTGTTAGGTGGTGCAAAGTACTTTGTCACTTTCATTGATGATTACTCACATAAGGTCTAGGCTTACCCTATTAAGTAGAAATCAAATGTCTTGTCTACCTTTCAGCATTGGCTTGCTCTTGTTGACAACTAGTTTGAGTATAGACTGAAATGCCTAATATTTGATAATGGGGCGAGTATGTCTAGAAAGCTTTAGAATGGTATTATCGAACACATAAATAGGATGATTTAGGAGAGAGTTCGTATTATACTTAGCTAGGCAGGATTATCACAACACTTTGGATTGAGGCTATCGCTATTGCTATACACTTGATTAACCGATCCTCTTGCATTGCTATTGATTGCCAAGTTGTAGAGGAGGTATGGACTGGGAAACCTCCATCATATGCTTATTTACACAACTTTAGTTATGAGGCATTTTGCCATGTTCCCAAAGACATGCACAATAAGCTGGATCCTAAGTCCGTGAAATGCATCTTTCTTAGTTATGGGGATGCAAGTTAGATGGGCTATTGCCTATGGGTCTGTAGGCTTGCAAGGTTATCTGTAGCCATGATGTTGTTTTCCATGAGAAAAAGATACATATGTAGCATGAGGAGGTGGTTGAAGTACATAGGGTGATCTTTTAGGAGGAGCCTTCTACTCCCATATGACTAGCTACATAGCCTCTAGTAGTAGCGGATACTCTAGTGGCCTAGGCCCCACCTGTTGTGTAGGATCAACCTACTTTGAGATGCTTTACTAGAGTTGGAGCACTTTATGCCCTTCATGGATTATGCTATGGTGAGAGATGCAGGTGAGCCTCTCTCTTATGATGAGGCCATGCACAAAGATGATAGTCACTCATGGAACAAAGCTATGTAGTTGGAGTTTCACTCCTTACAAACTAACCATACATGGGATTTGGTTCCTTTGCCTTGCGGCAAGAAGCTATTGTGGGTATACAAGCCAAGAAGTATCCCTAGATGTCCCAAGCCCACTTATAAGATCAGATTGGTAGCTAAGGATTTCAAGCAAGAATATGGTGTTGACTTCGATGAAGTATTTTTTTCCTATGGTCAAAATGACGACTCTACACTTGGTACTAGAATTAGTTGGTAAGCTAGATTTGGACCTTTATCAAATGGATGTAAAGATAGATTTCTTACATGGGGACTTATATGATGAGATCTATATGTTGCTACCTAAGGAATTTGAAGAAAAAGGCAAGGAACACCTAGTGTATAAGTCAAGAAAGAGCCTTTATGGCCTTAAGTAGACACCTAGAGAATGGTGCCACAAGTTTGATGCTTTTATGCATTTAAAGGGATATAACCGTTAGTGCTATGGACCCATGTTTATATAGAAGAAGGCTTGTGATGGTAGCCTTATGATTTTGGTACTCTATGTGGACGATATGCTTATTGTTGGGAGGGCTCTGATGACTTGAATGCCTTAAAAACTTAGCTCAAGAAGAGCTTTTACATGAAGGATAGAAAACTCCTTACAAACTAGAGTTTGTTAGCATACTTTGCAGAGGTTCGAGACATAAACTATTTCATGGACCTATATTATTAATATTTAGTTTTGGCATTATTAAGTTGTGCATATGTGAAATGCACATGTGAAGTATGATGGGAAATGTCCAACCGCACAAGCCCTCCAAATAAGAACCTACTGTAGTAATGACTTTACACATGCATCTAACTAGGTTGGCAATGTGCTAAGCCCCTCTACCATTTATCTCAAGCTATATGGCCATTGTTAGCAACCATCCAATGCTAAATTTGTGACCTAATATGTAATTAGTTGCTCATACACCTATATAGTTTGTCTCAAGCTATTTGGTCACACTTAGCAACCACTTGGTGTTGAAATCAGGACCTAACAGGTAGGTGTGTTGCTTATAAAGGCCTTCTCCTCGCATAGGGGGGCTCATAAAAATAGAGTGAACAATTACCTATGCTATTACTTGTGTTGTGGAGCATTGATTTCCACATGCTATATATATATATATATATATATATATATATATAGAGAGAGAGAGAGAGAGAGAGAGAGAGAGAGATGCATGTCAATGATTTCTTGCAAAACCCCCCTATAGCTATGTGCATCTTTGGGGCTAGAAGGAGTGAGGCAATTTAGTTGTAATGAGAGGGTTTGGTGCTTTCTTCCTCAATAGTCACTTCCTTCCCTTAAAACATGCAAAAATGGGCATGCTATCAAGGAGTAAAGAGGGGATAGCTAATTGGTTCAGTTTTTGTGTCTTCAAAGATCATCTTAAAGATAAACCAAGCAATGAGATATTGAAGTCTTCCAAGGGTTTTGATGAAATGCTTTTATTGGACAAGTACCACTTGGAATGATATCGAATGTGTTATATCACCTTCTTCTGAGCATTACGATCTAGAAATTTATGTGATTTGATCGTGAGACTAAATTGCAATAAAAATAGTTGTCTCATATTCAAGGCATGGAATTTTTGCACATTAGTTACACCTAAGACAAACCAAGCAATGAGATATTGAAGTCTCCCAGGGGTTTTGATGAAATGCTTTCGTTGGACAAGTATCACTTGGAATGATATCTAATATGTTATATCACCTTCTTTTGAGCATTAGATCTAGAAATTTATGTGATTTGATGGAGAGACTAAATTGCAAATAGAAACATTTACCTCATATTCAAGGCTTAATGGAATGAAAATTTTGCACGTTAGTTACATCTAAGACAAACCAAGCAATGAGATATTGATGTCTCCAAAGGGTTTTGATGAAATGCTTTTGTTGGACAAGTACCACTTGGGATGATATCTAATATGTTATATCACCTTATTTTGACCATTAGATCTAGAAATTTATGTGATTTGATCGAGATACTAAATTGCAAATAGAAACATTTACCTCATATTCAAGGCTTAATGGAATGAAATTTTTGCACATTAGCTACACCTCCATGCAAATCTTGGAGACCCATGTGTCATTTTGAGATGGGGTGTGGAACTCTCTACTATACTTTGCATAGTTTGCATCATTGTGAAGATCACAAGGCTATGCCTCACTCACTTTGCAATTTTATTGAGCAAAAGAAAGAAATCATGCATGGTTGCTTACTTGTGCTCAACGAAATTACTTTTTAAAGGTGCACTACACACACAAAGACATGGACTTCAACCTTTAATATTTCCAAAGAAAAGAAAGGCACAAGTTTGCAAACTAGGAAATAGTGCACTTTTAAACAAAAACATTGTTGACATTCTCACAAAATACAATGCAAAGGACACATGTTAGACTAAACGAAACACACGTTCATTGGCAAATATAGACAAATAGAACAATTTAAAGTTGAAAGTGCATTCAAACAGTGCAACCTTAAATCAGACTATAGTAAAACTTAAATAAATGATAACAAAAAGTATACTTAAAAGGAGAAAACCATTCAAAAAATTTTTCTTTTCCACAAAAAGGCATTGCTAGTGAGCATTAGAGCATCCGTGACATTGTGTAGTGGTGATACTCACATGTTCATTTTATGTGGATGGTTGCAATCATTGATCTTTTTAAACTTCTTTTTACTTGAAATGAATATATAAATCACTTGTCAATACTTGACTTGTATCACAGGAAAATTGAAATGAAATAGAAAATATAGTTTCAATCACCAGAATTAAAAGAAGGCACACGAATCTCTATTCCACTAGATACAATAATTCCAAGGTGCAATTGATGCATCCTAACAATACATGAAAGATCAATGAACTCATGATGCTCCCAACATCATGTGATGCGTGAAGAATGCCTTTTTTGAATCAAGAATGCTACAATGGGGGCAAAGCTTTAAAACACTAGACATAAGTCCCATAACCAGTCTCTACAAATGGTGGACCAAAAGAATCCAAGTATGGGAGAGTTGGCTGACACTTGACAATGCAAGCAAGGCTCCTGTGCATAATGGGATTTGACAACATAGACGTGAATTGTTCCTAAAGGTGTAGTTCAATTTTTGATTTAGGTAATATGCACAAATGGGGATTGACATCGAAAAAAGTGAACGAAAAAAGTAGACAGCTTGAACACACCAAGGAGTGCAAAACTAAGCAAGAGAGGTCAAATTTTAGAAAGTAGATGCTTTTTACATACGCACATGAAAACTAGTTGAAAAATGCAAATGATCCAACTTAACATTAAATCAGAACACTACTTGGTAGAATTAATAACAAAACATATACATAAAGATAACCTTACTTGTACAATTTAAAGAACACCAATATAATTGCTAAAGTGAAAATATTATTTTGATTTTTGGATTTGTAAAATATTTAAAAAGTACAAATATATATCATAAGAAGCTTATGTTGAGTTTCTTTTATTCTTTGTTTCCATATTCGAAGGCCAATTTACATTTGTAAGAGCAATATGAAGAGGGTCACAGAGAAATTCCAAAGGGCAAGCAAATGTGAGTTATATAGAGAAAGATTTGTAAGTCTTTATGAAGAGCCTATTTCATGCCTCAAATTCGAATGGAGAAGCCAACTCCTTTATGTTAGCAACCCACTAAATCTAGAGATAAACATTTTTAATGACACTAGTTTCTTTTTCAAAATCAACACTTGCTCAACAGATTCCTCATTGAGCAATGTGTTTGTCCCACTCTCTGATCCTCTTAAATCATGCCTCTCTTTCTTCAGCATGTTATCTACCAATCATCTTATTTCATACCCTCTTTGCATTGCACCTTTCTTCCATTGAACATTCTACATTTTATTGACACACGATGTCAATATCTAGCTCTTCATGGATCGAAGGATTGCCAAAAGCTGACATTAATGATCTGTCAATTTCAAGCATTCTAGCAAACTGAGTCAAACTTCACCCATGTTGGCACAATATATATTCTAAGTAGAGTAAACCCAAATTGAAGACTAGGCCCTAAGTAGATCGATTATGTCCATGCAAAGAAATTAATCGATATAGTATATCATCTATGATGTTAACTCTAAATCGCTCCCCTAACTAGCCTGGATGCATAGGATGAAAAAAACCCAACAATATTGCAAATAGTGTACACAATTTATGTGAGCATTAAGATCTAGAAATTTATATGATTTGATCGTGAGATTAAATTGCAAATAAAGACATTTGTCTCATATTCAAGGCTCAATGGAATGAAAACTTTGCACATTAGCTACACCTCCATGCAAATCTTGGAGATCCATGTGTCCTTTTGAGATGGGTTTGGGACCCACTATTGTGCTTTATGCAATTTGTGTCATTGAGAAGCTCATGAGGCTGTATGCTCGCTTTGCAATTGTTTTGAGCAACAGGAAGCAATCGTGCTATCACATGGTTGCTTCCTTTTGATCGACAAAATTACTTTTTAAAGGTGCACTATACAGATAAAGACATGAACTTCAACCTTTTAATATTTCCAAAGAAAAGCAAGACACAAGTTTGCAAACTAAGAAATAGTACACTTTTAAAAGGGAAACATTATTGACATTATCTCAAAACACAATGCAAAGGACACATGTTAGACTAATGAAAGGCACATTCATTGGCAAATATATATGAATATAACAATTTAAGTTGAAAGTGCATTCAAATAATACAATCCTAAGTAGACTATGGCAAAACTTAAATAAACGATAACAAAAAGTATACTAAAAATGAGAAAACCATTCAATTTTTTTTTTCTTTTCCACAAATAGTTATTGTTACTAAGCACTAGAGCATCCATGACATTGTGTAGTGGTGATACTTAGATGTTTATTTTACATTGATGGTTGTAATCATTGATCTTTCTAAACTTCTTGTTACCTGAAATGAACACGTAAATCACTTGCCAATATTATACTTGTATCAAAGAAAAATTGAAATGAAATAAAACATATAGTTTCAATCACTAGAATTAAAAGAAGTTGCATGAATATCTCCACTAGATACAAAAATGCCAAGGTGCAATTGATGCACCCTAACCAAGCACGAAAGATCCATGAACTCATGATGCTCCCAACATCACACAGTGTGAAAAGAATGTCTTTTTTTGACTCAAGAATGCTTTAACGGGGGCAAAACTTTAACACACTGGATATAAGTCCCATAACGAGTCTCTACAAATGCTAGACAAGGAGAATCCAAGTATGGGAGAGTTGGTTGACTCTCAACAATGCTAGCAAGGCTCTTGTGAGTAATGGGATTTGACAACACAAATGTGAATTATTCCTTGAGGCGTACTTGAGTTTTTGATGTAGATAATATGTACAGACGAGGGTACAGATTTGAAAAAGCTAGTGACAAAAGGAGACATCTTGAACACACCAAGGAGTGCAAAATTAAGCAAAATAAGTCAAATTTTAGAAAGTAGATGCTATTTAAATACACGAATGGAAACATCAAACTTATCACAACCAAAGTTGACAAAAATTCACATTGCACAATGCACCAATGCAAATAACCAGTCTTTTGTAAAACAAATGATTCAACTTAACATTAAATTAGAACACTATTTGGTAGAATAAATAGCAAAACATATACATAATGATAACCTTACTTGTACGATTTAAAGAACACCAATATTGTTGCTAAAGTGAGATTATTATTTTGATGATTTGATTTGTAGAGTATTTAAAAAATTACAAATGTGTATCATAAGAAACCTATGTTGAGTCTCTTTCGTTCTCTACAAACTGGGTCAAACTTTGCCCATGTTGGCACAAGATATCTTCCAAATAGAGTAAACCCAAATTGAACACCAGGTCCTGAGTGGATCGATTATATCCTGAGAGTGGAATTTTGGTGCTGAGAAGTGCTTAAAAATAGCTAAAAGTTACGAATATCAAGGGAAAAATATTCAACGTCGAAGGCAGCGGCTCGATCTAGGACGATTTTAAGCGCCAAAGTGCTTTAAAGGTGCCCGCGAGCGACACTTGTTGATTTTTCATAAATTTTTAGACTATTGTACGGGTTGACAAGTGTTAGTGGCCAATGCGCGATGTCAAGTCGGACGCTCAAGATTTTTCAGAGCTCAATTCGGAGTCTGGACGGGGAAATGGCCAAGAAACCGGTCAAGATTTGAAGAGGTAGACCAAACTTTGGCCAAATTGAGTGGTGACCTTTGGGGCCTCAAATTTCATGCCACTTGACATTTTGAAGATGAAAAAACGTGAAAAAATATGGAGGAGGCGTGGAGGAAGATGGCCCCCGAAATTTGTGCTTCTTGGATGGAGAGGCATTATGCAGCTTGCAAACAACCATGGCAATTGATCCTGGGGCTTCAATCCCCCCTGGATGCTGACTCTATCGCCATGCTTCACTCCTCCAATGGCGGTCTCTATGAAGATCTCTGATTTCAGTCTTTCTCTCTCCTCCCTCTCTCTCCCCTAAAGGCAGATTCATGTGGCGAAGAAGAATGGATGATGGATGCTTGTCCAATGAAGACTGGATTGCTCCGTGGTACAAGAGGAAGGAAGATTACTGATTATGGGCTGTCATGAGCATTAATGGTGGCTGGAAATCAGTCCCGAGATATGACAAATAAAAACCTGCAACCCGCAAAGAACGGTAATCTCATTTTTAGAAAGGAAATTGATATTTAATGCAATTTGCTTCATGAATACTTGTTCCCATGGGATGATTATGCATTATAATGTTTTTTGCAATGTCTTTTAACTGTTTAAGCTCAGAAAATCAAAAAATCATAAGTGTTGTGGATGAAATTAATAGGGTAAAACCCGTAAAACACGCGAAATATGGGAAAATTGGGTGTTTTTTGGTACATAAATGGAAAATGTAATAAGACACACCAACTAAATTTGTGTGTTTTCTGCGAATGAACCTAAGGGCCACAGCCCAAAACTCATTTTGTATTTTCAGTCATTTAATATTGCGAAAAATACAAAGAAAATAGGAAAAATGGAAAAAAATAGGGAAAAAATGGATTTTGAGTGCCGAAAATTAAGGAAAAATAAGATTCATGTTTATGGATGTATGGGGGATCTGAAGTATGAGGTTTAGCCTCAGTTCAAACCTACCTTTATGTTTTAGTGAGTTCTTATTGCTTCTTATACAATAAAAATGTGGAAATGAACCCTAAACCATTCAATAGTGCACAACCTAAACGGGTGAGGGGGTAGAGTGTATAAAAGGTGTCTAAATGCTGAATGAAATGATGAAAAGCTTGCTGGTTTTTATGCATCCCATTTAGATTGGTCGATAATTAAAAAATTAAGAACCTAGTAGCACGAGGGTTTCTCGGTGCTAGGTTCATGCAACGCCGCATACGAGCAATAGTCGAAATCATTGAAAGAAATGTTTTCCACATGTGCACCATGCTGATTTTCTTTGTTTGAGCACATGGGCATTCACAATTTGCATGAAGCATAAAATGATAAAAGGTATCAGACAATATCTCTTGGATGCATGGCAATTGCTTTCTAGAGGATCGTGACCAACGTTGAGTGAGTAAGGTTGTTCTAAGCTGTAGGCTAGGCGTTGGGTCTAAGGGAAAGTAAAGTGAGGAAGTATGGTATATCTCCTGGAAATACACGAATCATAAAAGAGAGAAGTTTGCGTTCATATGTGTTATATATGTTTAGCGACGCATCAAGGGGCCAATCCCCAAGTGTAGGAGAGTTGCAGTGAGGTAGCGGCAGTCAGCCGTTGGAGGACCTCCTATGTTTGTGCTTCGCGCCATTTGGCAATGTGCTGGGACTCCCTACGATACGCGATACAAACGCAAGTTGTTTAGGAAGATGATGTATGTGTCATCCACGCTCCTGGCCGCAAGGCCGTGGGGTTGTTGAGCGCATGATAGAGATCCGGCTAGTGCATGAGCCAGTGCCAGTCCGTTTTAGGTCCCATCATATCCATTCAAAGAAATCAATCGATATAGTATATCATTTGTCATGTTAACTCCAAATCACTCCCCCAACTAGCTTGGATGCATAGGAACAAAAAAATCAACAATATTGTAATTAGTATGTGCAATTTATGTGAGCATTAAGATCTAGAAATTTAAGTCTTTTGATTGCAAGACTAAGTTGCAAATAAAAACAAGTATCTCATATCCAAGGCTTAATGAAATGATATTTTTCCACATTAGCTACACCTCCATGCAAAGCTTGGAGATCCATATCATTTTGAGATGGGGTCTGGGACCCTCTACCATGCTTTGTGTAGTTTGCATCATTTCAAAGCTCATGAGGCCATGCCTTTGCAATTTTGTTAAGCAAAAGAAAGAAACTGTGCATGATTACTTCCTTTTGCTCAACAAAATTACTTTTTAAAGGTGCACTACACACAAAGACATGAACTTGAACCTTTAATATTTCCAAAGAAAAGCAAGGCACAAGTTTGCAAAGTAAGAAATAGTACACTTTAAATCGAAATATTATTGATATTCTCTCAAAATGTAATGCAAAGGACACACGTTAGACTAACAAAATGCACGTTCATTGACAAATATAGTGTTGGGGGTAAAGGCACATGTACTTAATCGCCCATATATTTATGGGTGGTGGGCACCCATCACTCTCACTTCATTCTTTCTTCTTTTAGTGACACTTAAATAAGGGAAGGCCGGTCACACATTGTGACTGTAGAGTTTCCACATACATGTTTCTCTCTCTTGCTTTCTTACTCCATCCACCATAATTCTTGCTTTGCTCTTGCTTTCACTTGTATGCTTCCATCAGGCTCTACCTTTCAATTGATATCAAAGACAATCATTTGAGGAGCTTCTTTTCCCCTTGCTTTAGCCTATATTCAAAGCTTTAGCTCAAGGTTTCATGGTAGTCATTATTTCTTCCCCTCGAGGTATGCATTGAGTCGATTTGTTCCAGCTTCCTTTGTGCTTGTTGAAAAGCTTCTTGAGGCTTAGCTAAACCATCTTGAGTGCTTATTCAGCTAAGGAGAAACCATTTTATCCATTTTGAGTGGATATAGAGTATGCTATATAAGTTGTGGATAGTTATGGTAGCTTGATAGCACTATCATATTTTGGCCATAACTTTTACATATAGTACCGAATTCATGCATTTTATAGCTAGAAACAATGAGTGTGATGATTACTATAGATCTACGAACTTATGGTGTTGATTTTGTGCAGTTTTCTATTCTCTATTTCACAAAAAATAGAACAATTTTGGATTTTATAGCAAATAGTAAATTCCATAATGCATGTTTGATGCATGGATGCTACTTTGGTGCTAGATGGTATGGTTATGCTTTTGGGATGCTATTTAAATCATTTAGAGCTTGATTAGCTCAATTTCATAGAGCATTGTTGCTATCATGATAGTTTGAATAGTAAGTATACAATAGTGAGCTTTATGCTTTGAATGCCTATTGTGCCTATATGGTGTTTCCGGCATACTACATATCGATGGTGATGTCTAGCATTGAAATATGACCCTGGATATGGTTATGACATGCTTTGGCACTTGGATTTGAGCTATATTGATGTACTTGGGCTTTGATCGATTGCTTTGAGCTTTTATGCTTATCACTTTACATATATTGAAGCTTCATTTGACACTTATGCTCTCGGATGTATTTGTGATGTGCTTAGGCTTTTTGGATGCTTTGATGTATATGTCTTGAGCTTTGCTTGCTCACTTTTCATTTTGGATTTTCTTCTAGTAGGAGACACTTGTACTTACTTGGTAGAGCTAAATTCTTTGAGATATTGGGGCACTTACATCATGTATATGCTCTCTTGATATGTATTGAATGCAGTTACCCTACAATGGGCTCATTTGATTACTTACTTTGGACCTAGCACTTATGTCTATCAATGTGTTATCAATGATATCTATATGCTTTTGGGTTATGTATTGAGCTTTTCTCAATGGGTTATGTATTTGGTAGTTCTCTTCCCTTTACCTTGAGATCTCCTATGTGCATGATGTCTATGCCTATCATGTATGGTTATAATGCACTACAATTGTGACAACTTTTAGCACCACTTGTTCCTAGTCTGTATTTCTTGGTTGCTCACACAACTAGTTGTTGGCATATTGATGAAGTTTATTACAACAAACTATCATTTTAGTTTTATGCATTCTATCTAAGGGCAATCACTAAGATTTGTTAATTACTTGATTATAGTTTGTAGATAGCTCACCATTTTGGCAATTTAAATTACGTAGCCCTTGATTTGGTTGTGATTTTGGGTTTGATTTGCTATCATTTACAACAACCTATTTGTCTTGGATTGTGCTTTCATCTCTTGCATTATGGCTAGTGGGTTGAACGGTAGTGATATCTTTAACATTGAGAAGTTGGATGGCACAAATTACATCTATTGGAAGGCACAAATCTGGTAGATTCTAGTGCTAAAATTTCAGATTAAGCCATTGAGACATGAGGGGTAAAGCCCAAATGCTTTTATGCAAAGGATTGGGATGAATTGAATGAGTTATGTAAATCTACAATCATTTTGTATTCTCTAAGCATGTCTACTATAATGTTGTTTCTAATGGGCAAACCACATGGGGGTTATAGGATAAGGTTCGTAACGTCTATGACAAGTAGAGCCCCGCCTCTTAGATGTACTGGTTGAAGCAACTCATGGACCTTTGTATGAAGGAGGAGGGGACCAATGTCTGCCCACTTGAATGAGCTTCATTCTATTTTTTTAGCCACTTTTCTTTGTAGGGAATTGAATTTAAGGATAATCTTCCTCCCTTATTTTTGTTGGTTACATTGCTTGAGTCATGGGATACATTCCATACTATTATGTGTGCAAATATACCTAATGATGGGCGAAAATTGTAGGATGTTGAGGGTGCACTCTTGAATGAAGAGGTTAATAGAAAGAATATCGATGCATCCCGCACCTCTCATGCTTTGACAGTTAGAGGTAATAATGATAGGAGTGATAATGTTTGCCATATGAGAGACTCTCAGAAGTCTCATTCTTAGTCCTATAGACAATCTTGTAGTAAGTTTCATGGTCGTAAGTCCACATTGACTTGTCAAGTTTGTGGGAAGTAGGGTCATATTCGGCCATAATGCCATAAGATGCACAATGATAGACACAAGGAGAAAGGCAAGGGCAAAGTGCAAGATAAGTCTGATGATTGTAGCATTGTTCCTAGCAAGTCCAGCCTAAAAACTAAGAAGATAAATGACTTGGAGCCTGAGTCTAATAACGAATATATCTTGAAAGCTTTTTCTCTTGATGCTACTCAATTGATTGATGCCTTGCCCATTTTTTATTAGTGTCAGTTGCTTGATTTGAGAGCTTCTTTTTATGTTATCCCACATAAGGTTTGGTTTCGGATTAGTTTCTCACATCACAGTAGTATGACAAGTTCTCTAAGACTAGGAAATGACTTGGCATTAGATATTATTGGTATTGGTGATATTAGACTGCAGTTTGTTCAAACAACACTTTTGTTTTGTATAACGTATGCCGTATTTTGGCTTTGATCAAAAGCCTTTTCTCTACTAGACAATTGGATGATGCATGATATCATATGTCTTTTAGTGATTCCATGTTGAAGATTACCAGTGGAAATCTTGTCTTTGCTCAAGGTGCTAAGGCTAAAAACCTCTATCCCTTGCTTCTATTTTGGTCTATTAACCATGTTTTGGCTGTGGCATAACTGATATACCACATGTATCTTTATGGCATCATCGCCTTGGGCACATGTCCTTAAAAGGAATGAAAATACTATTTCATTTGCAACATCTTCCGCCCCTCAACTATAAATGTTTTGATTCATGTGATCATTATCTTTATGGCAAGTGGGCACGCGGTTCTTATAAAAGTCAAGCATTATACCCATGGGTGAGTCTCTGACTCTTGTTCATTTTAATCTATGTGGCCCCATGCCTTGACAATCATTAGGTGGCATGAAGTACTTTATGACTTTCATTGATCATTATTCGCATAAGGCTTGGACATATCCCATAAAGCAGAAATCATATGTATTGGCTACCTTTCAACGTTAGCTTGCTCTTGTTGAGAACCAGTTTGGGCATAGGCTAAAATGCCTAAGGTCAAATAATGGGGGTGAATATGTCTCTAAAGCATTTGAGTAGTTTTGTGGTGAGGAGGGTATTAAGCATCGGTTGACCACTCTCTACACTCTACCCTAGAATGATGTTGCAATGTGCATGAATATGATGATTCAAGAGAGAGTCCATAATATACTTAGCCACGCAAGCTTACTACAACATTTTTGGGCTAAGGCAATAAATCACCATGCACTACTATTAGTTGACAGGTTGTAGAAGAGGTATATGAAGGAAGTAAGCCCAAAGTGGAAGCACATGAGTGGAAGCAAGAGCTATGGTGGAAAGAGTAAGAGCAAGAGAAAGAGACACACAAGATATGGGAACTCCAATAGTCACAATATATAACCAACCTTCCCTTTATTCAAATATCACTAAAAGAATAAATAATGAAGTGATCGTGATGGGCACTCACCACTTGTAGTGTATAGGGGTGGGAGTAATGTCAATGTAGTAATACACAGGCAGCCAGACATAGGTGCCTTTACCCCCCAACAACCTCCCCCTTAAAGGAAAATGTGCCCCTAGTGATAAGAGAACAAGAAAAAAGTAACAAAGTACAAATATGCATAACTATAACAGGATGAGGAAATATGTCATCTCATCCAATGCCCATCAACTTACTAAGGGAGGCAAAATGCTTTGCTGAGACACTTTCTATGGGCAAATTTGTAGGATTTTGGTCATTTGAGATCTTGATAATGTCAATAGACATGTTCTCAAAGATATTTTTGATGAAGTGCTAATGCACCTCTATGTGTTTCATCTTTGCATGGAAGACCAGATTCTTAGCTAAATGGATAGCACTCATAAAATTTGAATGCAATGTAGGGACCACATCTGTAATACGGCCAACTAGAGAGTCTCCTTGCAAGCCTCATTAGCTACAATAATATACTCGGCCTCAGCAGTAGAGAGGGCCATGCATTTCTGCACCCTAGACATCCAAGAAATAACACCTCCAAGTAAAGATGAAGACATAGCCAGAGGTGGACCTCCTATTGTTTGCATGTCTTACATAATCAGAGTCAGTGTACCCCACGACTCCTATATCCTGGCCACCATAACATATGCACATAGGTGATGTGCCCTTCACGTATCTTATGATAACCTTAACCTAGGGAGATAGGTTTAATCATAGGTGAGTTGTGCACATAGTTGTTGTGCCCTTCAGGTATCTCAAGTGACTTAGGGAGATAGGTTTAATCATGGTGAGTTGTGCTTCCTAGGTGTATCCTACCCTTGTTGGGCTTTGAGAAAATGAGGGGAAAGGGAAAACATGAGTAGGGGTTCAAGGAGGGAGCTGATTGATTAAGGCCATCATGTGTACCTAACTTAGGACCCCAAGGGGTATATAGATTGCACATACAAATTTTTAAGGTTGAATAAATACATAAGTGCTATACAATGAGGCTTTCAACATAATGAGAAAAAATGGAATGTTGAGGATTGGAGGGTTGATCCTTGTAGAGATTTTGGATTTTGTATTGGTTTTGCATTAGATGAATCTTAAGCCAAGACAACTTGCATAGGCCTTGATGTTGGGGAAATTTTTGTGGCTAACAACCATGATTATTGAAAGTGATTGGAGTTCTTGGAGTGATTCACATGTCCCTTGAGGAAGTAGAGGCTCTTAGGTAGAAGTTAAGGTGCATCTTTTGTGTAAAATTTGGGACCTTGGGGATGATGGTTCCATATATGACTTAAAGATAGTGGAGGCTCGTAAACATTTTGATGTTTTTAGTGTTTTTTCACTCTCAATATCTTCTAAAAATTGTTTGCCTTGTTGCTCCATTGATGTCTTTCTTAGACTCAAGTGCATCGCTTTTGTCACATGTTCTATTTTACACTCACTTGTTAAAATTTGCTTCTGGTCCAAAAATTAAAAGATAATTTGACTATAAATTAAAGTTTCATCACATCACTTGTACCTTGATTCATAACTCAATTCTTGTTTCCACCTTTGCACAAAAATATTGCAATGTTTCCAAGCACTGCAAGGGGTGAGTTCTTGTGGTGTGCATGCATTTTCTATTTAGATAGTCATTTTTATACAATAATACAATAAATTGTTTGTTCACATAGATGTAGGTGGCTATAATAAATAGTCATTTGGCTTAAGAAGAAACCATGTGTAGAAGTTGGGATTATATTGGAGTGTAACTTAAGTATCAAGAAGTTGTGGTATCTTGAGTACTAATGTTAGATATTTGGTGACATATCCTATACCATAGCCCAATCTTCTCTAGTAACAGCGGTAGGCAACTCCTGGCTTATATGGAGTTTTTCTAGAAGGAGGTGTTGTTTGGATTGATTCTATCGAATTGACACCTTGTACAATTGCAAGCATTTGAAGGAAAGTGGGAGTTATATATACTTGGTTACACAAGGAAGCTTTAATGGCTCTTCTTTGCTCCATGATAGCCATTAGCTGGGAACCAAATTTTCCAATGGAAGCACAAATGGAGTACCATACATTTTTGAATATGTTTTGTCCTTTCACTTTGTGTTCTAGCTCTCTATCTCATCAAAGCTCTTTTGACAAATATTTTCATGAAAGAATGATATGAACCAAAGATGTTTGGCTATGAGATAAGGGATGATCTATAAACATTCATCCATGATACTTGGGTATTGTGTGTAGATGTGTTTGTGTATTCTCCATATTATAGGAAATGCTAGAAGTGACTAGTACCCTTCGGTAAAATACCCATGTCAGTTTGAGCATAGGTATAAGAATGTGGTTTAATCATAGCATCAAGCTCTCCAGATTGCTAAATCATGATTTGATCTCCTCCCCAATATATCTTTTGTGCAATATCCATGATGGATCTTGTGTTTACATTGTAAGTATGTAGGAGGTATTGTTCGAGAGAATCTCTTTTTAGGAAGAGTTGAATGGGGGGTGCAATTGTTGGGGTTCTGCTCTAGATTTTGAAGTACTCACTATGGGAGCAATGCACTTCGTAACATTGCTAGTTGAGGATGACAACTAGGTTGGATTTTGGGCTCCAAGGGTTTAGTAGCTTTAGGAGATTGAGTTTGTGTTTTCGATAAATATTGCATCTTTTTAGCAAGCAAGGGCTATTGCTATTCAAAGTCTACTCTTAGTTTGGAAGTTATAACTCTAGCTTCTGTGGGCTTAGCCATGCTAGCAATCAAGGATGATTGTATTCTTGGATAAGTTGAGATTATTCTTAGGTTTAGAGCATTCAACCATTTTACTATTGATTCTTGCTCGTTATTGTTGGGATTTTGATGTTTCTTTCCCCTTAGAATCAAATTTCTTGGTTGGGGGAGTGGTATGAGGCTATTATTGTCATAAGTACATTTATTCTTTTAGATGGAAAATGTTTGGACTTAGGAGACTTGGGACGTTCAATTGGATTAGTAATCATTGTGGCCTATTGCTTATTAATACATAATTTATTTTAACATTTTTGTAATAATATGGTTTTTCTAGATTGGATTGAGCAATAGTGCTAGCATTCAATGGTTTTGGCTCTTCCACTTGTGATAATGGCTCTTTCAAAGCTTTGGGCATTATTGATGGATCAACAATGGATTTAGCTATGGATGGTTCAGGAAATTCCCACATAGAAGCCTTGAGCACATAATAGGATTTTAGGGATCCATCATTGGTTGGTGCTAATGCTTCATCGTCACTTACAATAGAATGGTACATAGTAGGATTTTAGGGATCCATAATAATTGCTTGGTTCTAATTCATCAACACTTATGATTGTATGTCTTAGCTTGTCTTCTTCATTTTGTTGGAGCTTTTTGGTGTTTAGTTGTGGTGACCTTGGAGTGGTTTCTTTGCTCATAACGATATTTGTTTCTTATTTACCAATAAAAAATTAGCAATATAAGTGATTTTCACTTCTTGTCTTGCACTTTAAGCAATTCCTTGAGGAAATCCTTATTTACCTTGCTAGGGCTTGGATTTTCCTTTGGAGTTAGGTCCCTTGCCCTTCTCTTAGGGATGGGCAAGGTTGCATGAGTTGAAGGTTTTGATTATCTTGATATTTGGTGGCATTGAGTGTAATCATTGTGCCCTATAATCAATGTCACTTTTGGTACTATATGTGAAAGGTTGTCCAAGTAGAACTTTCTTCCATGCATTCTCGCATATTGGGTAGCACATAAAGCACACTTGGAAAGCTCTGAGTCTTGACATTCATAGCAATTTTGCACTTGCCTTAGAGGGAGTATTGAATCCTTTGTAAGGACAAATCATAGAAACTATGGGTACAAGCTTTGGTTGTTTGATCTTAGTCCATGCATTGCGGATTTGGACATTATAGTCCATTTGTTCATTAATGAGATAATCTATTATGTGCTCTCATTTTGCAATTAGCTTGATCATAAGATATGACAATAGTATAAGCTCCTTGTTTATTAGGTCAAAATTGGTGGCCTCAAGTTTTTGAATTGACACGTTACACCTCACAAACTTAGAGTAGTCAATACTTGCTCAATTAATGTTAAGGGCCACCCTAGTGCACATGCATATTTTTTCACTTAGGGAACCTCAAGTCAGTCTTACTTTTAGATGACTCTTGTTCTACGTGTTTAATTTAATTTTTAGGTCGCACACATTGTAGTGTTGTGTTATCAAACTCTCCCTTGTCTCCTTCTACTCCTTTTTTTCTCGAAGATTTCATTGTTTTCTTCATGGCATAGAGTGTAATACTACATGTGCTTTTCCCATTTAGTGGATTTACCACTAGAATACCCAGTGTTAGCACTAGTGGATTGGGTCTCGAGAGTCTGACGTTGAAGGTTTCTAGATGGGTCCACAATAATGCTAAGTGTTGTAAGAATTTGAAATTTGGCAATTAAGGCCTCCATCATGGGTCATCTTGGGCTCTTTGTTGGCTATTCTAAAATGTGAAATTTTGAGAATTTCCCTTAGGTTTTGTAATATTTGGTAAGTCCCTTGACTTTGGTTTTGTATTTTTGGCACTATCACATTCAGTGGACCTTGCATATGAATGCATTGCACTTTTGATTACTAAGTCTTCTAGCACTTTTGGTTCTTTACTTTTTGACCCTTTTGTTCGAATGAGTGACACAAATGAGAATTATGATGGCGACATCACGTAAATATTTTTTGAAGTTCGAGTTTATCGTGGGGGTTGTGAAACTTTCTCGATTCATGCTATCACAATGAGTAAGAGGTGAGGCCGCCTCTCATTTGCATGGCATGGCTTGGTTCTAGTCCATATTTGAGAATGTTGTGGGCTTGATCTTGTAGGGTAATTACCTTGTCTAGCATGGGTTCCTTCATGACATAGCCATTGTCCAACTTGTTAGCTTCTTTGAATCTTTGTAGGGGCTCTTGGGTGCCTCGAGAGGAGTGTATCCTTAGATCTCCACCATTGCCACCTCATCTATTAGTCTTGACTTGTCCATGAAAAGATCCTTGAGAGTAGCAAGAATGGACTCCCTAGACCTTTCAATATTGGTTAGCCATGTTTTTGGCTTCTCACCTAGACAAACCCTCAAAGCTAATCCTAGCTTCTTGTCAATATGTGGTCCTTGCTCCGTTACTTGGGATATCTTCTAACCTCTAGGTTGGTAACCATTTTTATAAGTAGGGGGCTGATGCTATGTGTTCCCCTTTGCATCACACAAACTTGTTCTTATAATTTCTATTGTCATGAGTTTGTGGCGATAGAGCTATGGGAGGACCCAACTATCCCCACATCTAGGAGTAGCCGCCTCACACTGCTTATTTGCTTTTGTAATCCTTCTTTGTTTTGCTCAATTAAGATGGCTAGCTCCACGAATTCGCATACAGGACTCTTAGTCTTGTCTAATGACTCTTTGTATTGGATTCCTATAGTTATTCGATTTAGTCGCCATTTCAATCATTTCATAAAAGCTATGGAGGGACTTTGATGTTTCCTTGGGGAATTTTAGATGCTCTTTTTGCATGCAACTAATTATGGTATATAATGTATTCTTTGGTTAGTGTACATTCCTCTTATGCATGGTCCTTCCTTCTTTAACTATATGTCTTAGTGGGACAATTGTTGATGTAGGAGATATGATCTCTAGTATTTTTGAAAGTGCACACAACTTGTAGTTCTCAAGGCCCTTAATGACTTGATGTATTCATGTGGTACATGGATACTAGCTCATGTGAAACTCAACATCTCAAGAGCTCATGTACTCCAAGTGTATTCTTGAAGCAATGAAGCCTCTAAGCTCTCCCAAAGCCTTGGTGAAAATATTTGTAGCATGATCTCGTATACTAACATAAACCAAGTCAATATCACTTACTAAAACCTGCTCTCAAATGAAATGGTAATGGATTTCTATGTATTTGGTATGTGCACGATACACTGTATTCTTAGCCAATTGAATGTTATTAAGGTTATCACAATGGATGATAATCTTATTGTCCACATGCAATCCCAAATCACCAAGTAGCTTGCATAGTGAAGCTAAGGCTCACATTCTACAATTGCAACACTCTTATACTATAGTACTAACTAGATAGTGTAAATATAGGATGTTCCTTGCTACTCCAAGTAACAGCATCACTCCCAAAAGAAAACATAAATTCATTGGTACATCTATGACCATGTAGGTCCAATTGTACATCTATTGCTTGTAATAAAGCATACTCAAGTGTAGACTTGACATAGCACAATGTGCACCACACTGCATTCAAATCTAGCTTTCATGGAAGTTGCATAAATTGACTCTCTAAACTAAAATCTGGCCTATTAATAATCAAATAAATAAGGCACATAATCTTTCCATACATAATGATATCCTCAATTACATCATCTTTGTGTGCATAAGCTTACTTTTGATATTCAGAGCTATTGAAATTAGCTTATAGCAGCCATATCATACAATTTTGACATAAGAATATTGTCTCTAGGTGATAGCCATAAATCCTTTGGAGTCTTGGTCACCTCTATACCGAGAAATTAGCACAATTCCCCGAAATCCTTCATTTCAAACCTAGCCTTGACAAGACTGATCTCTATCTCATTGGCACCCATGATAATCAAGTCATCTTTATATATAGTAATGACCACAATACCCTCTCACATGCATAAAGTCATTGACCAACATGTGTTCTAGGGAATCCAATGTGAACAATATATTCTCTAATTCTTTCATGCGATGTCCTAGTACTTGCTTCAACAGATATAAGGCCTTACAAGCTTGCAGACATAATTAGAATAATTATCATCCACATAAGTAGATGGCTACTCAACATATACTTCTTGCAACTCCCCATGTGAGAAGGCATTTTTAACATCAATTTGATGCATGGTCCAACTTTTTGATGCAACCACTACTATGAAAGCTCTCAAAGTAGCCATTTTAGCCACTGGAGAAAAAGTCTCCTCATAATCAATACCATGAATTTATGCTTTGGCAACCAACCCTCTTATAGTGCTCAACCGATCCATTGGACTTTATGCTTCACCTTCTAGACCTATTTGCAACCAATAGCTTTCTTGCCTTTTGGCAAAGGCTCCAAATCCTATGCGTCATTTGGCTTAATTGTAGCTATTTGTTCATCCATAGCATTATCCCAATGCTTATTACCCACTATATCCTCGAAACTAGTGGGCTCTACATCTTTTACAACCTTAGCTATGTATGCATAGTGATATGCTACATAGCTATCATATGTCAATTATTGCACGGGGTTTCTTACTCTTGTTCACTTGTGTGGATCTAGATCACTGCTAGATGATTTAGTATTCTCTTCTACATTTCTCACACTAGGTGCTTTAATAGATGGAATCCCAAATCATTCATCTAAGCTTTGCCGAGAACCATCTAAATGCACATCAACATGAGAGATACATGATGTTACATTAGTCATTAGAGGTGAGTCCCCAACCTTCTCCTTGCCTTTCTTTGACATTTGTAATGTACTTGGTAGAGTGACCTATGACAATCGTAATCTACCAAGATCAACACAAATAGTTGAGATGATATATTGAATATGATCCATGAGGCATTGATAAGGGAAATTACACATGAATGATGTATCTTTGGTAGATGGAGAATAACACATAAGTAGATGATGTTTGGTTAGAATGGGTGTGGTAATTTTGAGGCTAGAGGAGGAGAAGCCATATTCTTTGAGGATGCTAGTGATGTATTTTTGTTAGGACAAGTAAATGGTCTTGGTGTGAGGGTTGTGGATAACCTCAATGCCTAGAAAATATGTGATGGGGCCATTGTCAAAAACTCCTCTTTGAACATGTGGATTACATGGGTAACATAGGTATTACAAGAAGCAAGGATGGGATGCCATTGATATAGACTCTGATGATTGCCCAACCATGGGATAATAGGAGAAAGAAGAGATTTGGCTCGAACTTACATTGTATCCAACCCCATCAAATCAAGAAGTTGTAAATGCATAAGTACCACTATCTAGGAGATGGATCTTACAAACAAAGGCATGAGAGGGTTTAAAATTGCATGAGGGTGGGTGCTCCATGTAGATGGTCTCATGAAGTCACCATGGAGAAAAGTCGTTTGGATATTGTTGTGATGTAAAGGGAGGTCAAAGTAGGCCACAAGCCAGGACTTGTAGCTGTCAACGCTACCGTCGGAGGCAACCACATTCACATGGTGGGGCTCTATCTCCTAGGTAGTGGTTGCCTACTACATGGGCTTCCAATTCCACTTCCATAGCGACATGCCAATGTGGGGCTTCGTCGGAGGCCAAGACATCGTGAAATCCAATGGTGGCGGGCAGAGGGGCTAGTCTTGACCGGGTGTGCACCACTGGACCGGCAGGACAAGGGAACGAAGGGGCTGCAGGTTGCATTTTGGTGGATGGCTGTCGAGAGGAGCTAGTAGGTGTGCTTCCATGTGGTGCTTGCATTGGAGAGGTGGGCTGTTGGGCACCATCTGACACTACTACGGCCATCTCTCTCTCCCCCTCCCCCCTCACACACACACACACACACACACTCTCTCTCTCTCTCTCTCTCTCTCTCTCTCTCTCTCTCCCTCTCTCTCTCTCTCTCTCTCTATTCCATGTCTTTATAGGAGAGTCTATACTTGGATTTGTTCCTACCCGACATCTGTGTTTACGTATATCACAATTGATATTTGATGGCAGAAAATCAAGGAAGTAATACATCTACAAGAAGTAACCCTAAACCTCTTCATCATGGCCAGATACAATTTCAAAAGATAAGACCGTGTCACCCTTTTTGAGGGTGATGAAATCATAGCAAAAGGTTTAATCTGACAAACATTCCCCTTGCCGAGCTTGCTCCCTGAACGAATGGGAGTTCTTGACATTGTCATGCATCAAAGAGATGCGAAGGGTTGTGGCAAAGGCAATGCTGAGATTGATGTTGAGCAAAATGCAATTGTACAATGGCCAATGGAACATATGGTAAGCATCACTTCTCTTGATTTTTGTTATGGCTGCAATATCTCCCCCTCTTACCCTATTTTGGATCATTGTTTGCAGGAAAGAGAGTGATGACTACATGAGTCTTTGAGGGCTCTTGACTTGCCTCCATAACCTAGAGCAAGACATGCTGTTGTCACCAGTAGCATGCATCGCAAGGGGGGAGTCACCCTCCAAGAGCAACAGAGAGAGCAACACAAACGTGATCATTGGCATCTGCCAAAGCTACAGGCAGCCATTGCACTTGCATGTGGGGAAGAAGTGACATCAAGAGAAGGTAGACATGCTTCAATGATGCAAATGAGGAAGGAAAAGAGAAAGATCATAGTATCAGAGAGTGATACTAACAAGGAAAGCCATGACTATCAAAGCATTGAGTCCTTTAGTCCATTACAGAGGCATGGTCGCACACGAAACAAGAAGAAGAGAATGCAAATAATTGAAAAGAAATACATGATAGAGGTGCAGATACGACTGATGAGACCACTTTCATAGTCACTTGTGATAAATGTATTGTGCAAGCATACATTGATGAAGTCTAGTTGGAAACGTTGATGGTGAGTAGTTATAAGAGATGGTGACATGATTTTGATTAAGGTATTTATTTATTTACATTGATGTGGATATTACCTCATCATTTCATATAAATGTAGACATCCATCCCTTTGCCACCCATCCCATTATGTCATTTGGTTTCCATGCCTACAATAAAACAAGTCACATCAAGGTACAAGCAACTCTCAAAGATCCTTTTTAGCAACAGGTCCGTCAGAGGGATGGGTATATTCATAACATCATTAGAGACTCCAAGGCACTAGTGCAAAGAGGTTGATGATATGATTAGAAATGAGTAGGACCCCCATTGGCTAAAGAAGCACGAGGACTTTGAGGTAGAAATCAATGACACTAATTGGGCCTTTTTGTCAAATTGAAAATTTTATATTTGAGATTGTAACTATTGACCTGACTAACAATATGGATGAATGAGATACGCACATGTGATTGACCCTAAACCATAGGACCTTAACATTTTGCAATGTATTTGTTGCTTATGTCATTGTTAACATAATTGATTGTTTACAACAGCCTTTCCTAATAATGTGAGGCAACGTATGCACATTGATTGTCACCTTGTGAAAGTGACGTGTGGCAAAGGGGGAGATTTTGTCAGTTATATCTCATACGAATAGGTATGCAATGGACTATTTCCTCATATGCTTGGATTGCCTTTGTGCTAAAGGTCACATAGATAATGAAATATGCATGAGACCCTAATATAGAATGTATATAGGATGGCACAAAAGGGGGTTGTCCATATCTTGTTTGTGAAGTAAGGATGCTAGGGTAGGTTGACCACACAACTATTTTTGACAAGTTAATTGATGAGGCAAAGGCATGGATACAAGCACATAGAAGTCCAACACCTATTCCCACATGGTACAAGGCTCCATTGATTGCACTTGCCCACATCATGTGGAAGGTAGGTAGTTCTTCAAGCTAACTTAACAATGTCTTTCCTAATGCATTTTCTTCCAATGCAATAATGTTATCCTTAATTACCAAGTTTAGGACGAGTATGATGTGGCAATGTGGCCAATCGAACAAAAACGGACACAACTCTCCGACTCTAAGTTTAGAACCAAGTGGGGTGAGGCATACTATAGTGTCAATGAAAAACTCATTAAGAAAACTCAATGTTTTCTAAGAGTTCCAGATCTGAGTCTCGGAGAGAAGTGGTATCAGTAAGTTGCTACCTCTTTGTACTTTCCACTAATATGTACTCAAACTAGATTTGTCTAGAGCAACAATGTTTTCATCAATGCAAAATTGTCTTGTGTTTGGAGTGGGGCTCCAAGATGGGGGGGTTATATTGAACAAGGAGAGTATACACATTGGCATTCTCAAACCTAAATAAGGTGAATTGTGTAAGGATATTGAAGGCCATGGAGAGTTTTGATGAGAAAATTCGAACGTTGATGAGGAAATTTCAAAGTTGGGTAATACAAGAGACCTTTTGGGCCATGTTGCAAGATGGCAGAAAGAGATTGCTCTTGAGTTGGGAGGACTATTATAACATTCTAGTGGAACACAATTTGTTCTTCCAATACACGCAAAACATAAGGAGAAAACATTGAGAGAAAATGTTTCGCACCATCTTCCATGATTTCAAGCCAGATGAAGATATAGAGTCACACAAGTCATCGAAGTTAGCAGCATGGAGGCTTTTGTACAAGTAGTTCATAATATCCTTCTTTTGTAGCATGTTTGTGGTGCTATCTTACCAATCCATTCCTAAAATGTAATGGTGACTTTGGCTCTCAAGTTCATGTACGGGAAAAATGGAAAGGGGGGACTATAGAAACTTTGTTGGGTGAATGTGAGGACTAGGCAGATCTGCAGAATGATCAGTGCATATTTGAGAATTACTAGATAGAGCAAGTGTGGGATAAGGAGGTATATCAAAGATGCCCTATTTTCCTCAACTACCCACAAGGTGAATACCCCTCCAATGAGAGGTTTGTACCAAAAATACTCAAGGAACAAATAAATGCAAGAGACACAAGGTTTCAAAGGCATACCAACTAAAATGAGTTGCATTCTTAGGTATATATTGACTATGTTATCTCCTAATAAAGATATTATGATGGATTTATAGGAAACTGATATTAGTAGTGTGGTTGTTGAAAAAAGAAAATGAAAGAGCAAGTTAATATCATTGAAGAAAGACCAACAAACAGAGATCAACCCTCATTACCAATTACTTTGGTTTCTCCACACCCAAAAGATTTGATATTTTGAAGTACTATATCCAAGACATCTCTTGTATCCCTATAGTAAAAATATTTCATTTAATATGAACCATGACCATCAAACCATGTATGCTCCTTGATTAATACCACTAAAGAGCATATCGCAATCCCAATGATGCAACAAACAATGCACTCAAGCAGTGGATATAAGATAATTGAAAGTTGCAAGTTTGCCATTTATAACATGTTCATCCATATTATTCTAAAGGATCTATATTATTCCATACCTTGACATATTTTCAATGGACTTGATTTGTAGTGAAAGGCACCACTGAGGAGATCCGTATCATTGGCATGGATAGAAAGATAGGGCAAGTTCTTTGAGATCCTGCAGCGGAGAGTCTAACCTTACACACCATTATAGAGGGATGTATGATAGCGATTGATGAGAAGTGGTGAGGTAATAACCAATGACACAACATTGCATCAAAGTGACACATGTATTATAGAGCACCAAGATAGTAAGATTGCTTATGCACAAAACTCATTATGTGAAGGCACATAAATATTCTTCATCACCAAAGTAACAACAAGAATATTTTTTACTATGTAGAGGGTGGAAGAACTGAAGGTCTTGGATTTGAGGTGATAGTAGACTTGACTCATGTACAAAGAGGTAAAGAAACGAAGCTCATGACTTTTGCACATGCCATGATTGGATGACATCATAGCTTTAAAATATTCTATCATTATTTGATACTAATAATGATGTGTATCTGTATGTAGGGAAGGAAAGAATGAAAGAGCACAAACTAGCAGTGCTAGGGGACATGGCAACTACCATAAACAAGCATTACTTGTGGTTTTTTTTTCCTCACAATACAATGTCAATAAGAATGGTCTGTCTTTTTGTAGAGGGGGATACAATTTTTGATTATGAACCTATCATGGTAGAGGATGTGTTAGCCATAGACACTGGTGAATTAACATGCTTCAAGAATACTATCTATAGTAACATTTTGAAGGAAGAATATGTTGTTAATTGTGAGGTCATTGTGCAGAGGGCCATACTCAAAGTCACATGAAAGTCCCCTTGCAAGACATTATCTCCCACGAAGCTACAATGGTGCAAGATGTACCAATCACACACAAGTAAAAAAATGTGTACCAATAATATTATCTATAGTAACATTTAGTAAGAGGAATATGTTACTAATCGAGAAGTCAATGTGTAGATATCCACATTGAAAGTTGCATGGAAGACCCATTGTAAGTCGCTCTTACCCATGCTGCTACAATGATGAAGGTGGAGTGGTGTACAATTCTATGCAATCCATTCGATATAGGAAATGCATTACGGAATGATCCGCCAAGTGAGGCATTCTCCCAATTGGTAGAGGTATTGGAGGAGGTCAACCAACACAAGATGGTCGAGGTTGACAAAGAAACCACCACTAGAAGAAAGAGGGGGTGTTAGAGACGCATAAAAAAATAACCGGAATCACTTATGCAAAGCCCTTTTTTTAAAATTGTAATTTTTGGTGGGCGTCACTTGAGCGACATTCGAAGTGTTCTAGCTTCTTCCAATAAATATCTAAAGCTCCCCCTGCTGCAACTTACCACTGTGAATATAATATTTCTTAGCATAACATTGGGCTACAATATGACTTGTTTTGCCACAGTAGTGACACACAATACCAAAGTTGTTAGAACCTCTGTTCTGCCATCCACCTCTTCCTCTAAAGCTCCCCCTGCCTCTAAATTTACCATGACCTCCTGAAACCTGCATATCGCCAAATTGCTGATTCAATTTGTTTTGTTGGTTGTCACTACCACATCCTGTACCACGGCCTCTTGAAGAGGACCTGCCACGTCCCCTTCCTGAACTAGAGTAGAAAGCTTGGACCCGTTCACCACTTCTTTCAGATGTGTCACTCTGCATGTTGATCTCTTCAGTGATCATAAGGGAAACCAACTCATCGAAATCTGAAAATGACTTTCTGACATATACGAAAGTTAGAAAAGACTTCCAAGCCTTTTTATTGTTAAGGTAGATGACACCAAATCATCATCATCAGGCATTGCATCAATCGCTACCAAGGCATCTGCAATGCTCCTTAGCTCAGTGCATACTCATTGATAGACATCTTCCCTTTCTTCAATGTATTCAACTCTTGCTTGAGTTGAATCTTTCATGCCTTTGTATTTACGGAAAACATACTTTCAAGTATGGTCCAAGCTGCATATGAATTCTTTGCATTTCTAATATGTCCCAACATATTATTGTCAATTACTACAGACAACCAATACATGACCTTTTTTTCTTTTGCATTCCATTCCTTCCGTGCCTTTGTCTCTTCTGCAGTTGGAGGATCACTCACCTCCGGCTCCTTTTCTTCACCTGAAACATACTCGTAGAGGCCTTGTCCAATAAGGAAGTTCGTGACATGGAACTTCCATGAAGGGTAGTTGTTCTTGTCGAGCTTCTCAACGATGGGGTTTCCACTATTCTCTGCCATTATCACAAAACTAATACCGAACAGCAAGCAAATCTTCTGCAACCCTCGACCTGTAGTGCACAACAATACACTAGACAGCCTTTTTCACTGTCTGCTCAATAATACATGCAATTTGCAACCAATTTGTAGATAAACCTTGTGTTTATTTGCTGGTGGTAAACACCTTTAAACTTATAGATCTGAAATCTGTAACCTGTGCACCTGTATACGACAGACACAACTAAAATTGCAGGGTATCTCGAACTGCTGTCCGCAACCTTGTGAGTCTAAAACAGGGCCTGAAATGACCTCGGATGGCCAAAATAGTAGCGGCACAGCCCTAAAGGGCCAATTTGCAAAATACATAGCACTTTTCGCGCACACTAAATCTCACTGCAATATGAGATTTTTGCTTTGCCCTGCTTCTGGTGCCTCCACAAGCATTGTCCAAGAGAAGAAGTAGAGAATGGAAGAGCTTCTTACCCGTTGCTTGCTTGCTCGAATCCTTGGCTTCTCTCCTTCACTTTAGCCTTCAAAACCAGCCTCAATCAGTGGTGCAGCTCTAATACCATGTCATGAATCGCGTGGTGGGGGGACTTGCTCAAGATGCTGCGTCGAACACACACACCGAATGCACAAGGAGAAGCTCACTCAGGAGACAAGAAGAGAGATGGAGGCCAAAACGTTTTCTTGCTGGTTTCTTCTTCTTCTTCTACGCACTTTACAATATACACAAAGTATAGATAAGATACAACATAAAGGAAAGTGGCCTACTAAGTCAAACAATGCATAACCGACTACAGTAGTCGACTAGCACTATAACTATGCCAGCTGTAAATAGATGTAACAACCTGAATATAATAAGTAATGAGTCAGTGGCCATGTGAGAGTCATAATGACCACCGATGTGCTAAGTGTAGACGTGTGGACCCATCTAACCAGGCGGTCCATCATTAATGTCCGCATGTGTTGAGCTTGTCATATCAACATAGGCTAGGTGGATAGAGCTTGGGACTCATTGGTGAGAGACAGGGGCTCAAGACATGCCCACTATATCAAATACTCAATTTTTGGCTCTAATGGAGGGCTTTTATATGCCATCAAATAGAACCAATTGCCACATCTTGGGACAAGGCAATAATTAACTACGGCCCCTACCAACAACCACTCAGAGAGAGAGAGAGAGAGAGAGAGAGAGAGAGAGAGAGAGAGAGAGAGAGAGAGAGAGAGAGAGAGAGAGAGAGAGAGAGAGAGATCTTATTGCATATCAAGAGAGGCTTGTGATCCCGCCATCCATGTATCCCCACCCGCCATTGATATCTCTATTGCTTTATGCGTCCGCCCCACAGATACCTACTAGCTGCATCTTTTTACCTGTGAGAGGGTCACCCAATGACCAAGCTATTGTGCTACATTTGCATTTTCCTATTGCATGTATCCACATCTATGCATGCTTCTAGCTATGCCTATTATCTAATGCCTGAGAGAGAGAGAGAGAGAGAGAGAGAGAGAGAGAGAGCATGGTGGTACGTAGACATTGTAGAGACGCATGCTTGTCCCCGTGCTTGTCACTACATGATGGTTTCTCACCATCTCACGTGTTGCTCCTCATCATTGGTGCTACCACGGTGGGCATTCAATGCTCCTTCAAGTAAGAAAGCCCCAGAAAGAGAGAGAGAGAAAGAGACAGACAAACAGAGAAGGCTCCCACACTCTGCTTCTCTAGTGGGCATTATATCTTATGGACACATCCTCATTGCATTGTCACATAAACAACCATATATTTCTAAACGATGTTGTATATTTACAAGTTCTTAAAATCATTCCAAACATGTCAAGTGAGCTATTGCTTGTCATTTGACTCGATTTTGTGATTTTGTTACTACATTCTTAATTCATCAGTCCCGACACTAAATCTCAACACTTGTTCCAAAACATCTTTTGGAATAAGTTCATATAAAGATTCTCTAGCAAGGCCCATAACAAATGCTTGTGATTTTGCCACTATTTTATTATGATAACTTATCTATGCCATAATTGCAATCGATAGTACAAATTGTCAAAAATTTAAAGCACCACAAACATCGAATCGATACAAAATAATGAAATATTGATTGTACTTACTATAAGGATTGGGACAAACCTAGCACATCTTATGCCAATCCAGGGATATTAGTCTTATTAGTTGGTTATCTTTAAAAAAGTAGACCTTGGAGAATGCATCGTACCTATTTGGGTGTGGATAGACCTGATAATTTACTTCACCATGTGTCTTCTTCAATGGATAGAATCCAAGGAGCACGAGGTAGTTGCAAGTGGCCATCAAAGCTTTCGACTATGGCCAAAGTGCCTCCATCTTGCCTACCTCCTTTAAATCCATTCGTGCTCCTATAGTGTCTCTCTTTCTTGTGATATGGTAGTTGCAAGTGGCCATCAAAGCTTTCGACTATGGCCAAAGTGCCTCCATCTTGCCTACCTCCTTCAAATCCATTCATGCTCCTATAGTGTCTCTCTTTCCTGTGATATGGTCCCACAATAAGCTACCCACATTCTTGAAAATATGCATTGGATCCAACAAATGGTTGTTGATCTATAAGTGGGCCCAATATATCAACTCATAGAAAACTAAGAACCATCGCATTCCACTTGGAAGTGACTCCTTGTGGACCATTTTAAACTCATACTAGCTTTGGGCATTCATTCGTACTGAAGGTCGTCTAAGAAAACCTTTCCTCAATTCATGGCCCTTCAACAAGAAAGCAATGTATCCCGAATATATGATCTCCTTCATGGTCCACGACCTTTAGGAGTCTAACTATGGTCCACACAATGGACATGACTGATAATCTGAGAGGTAACCAAGCTTGTCACAATAACCCTATCTAGTCAACACAAATATGCATAAGCTATTCTAGATATCAACTAATGAGAACAAAAGCTCATTTACTTGAGCATTCCCCAAATCCTGTAAAGTCATACATGGTCCACATAAGAATGGCTCTCATATATTAGCAGACTGCCACGACCAACATGCTTGCTCATGTCTTCCACAGTAGCAACCCCCTTCTTCCACAAAATCTTGAGTTCATTAACTAATGAGCGAAGATATACGTCTATATTCTTGATTTTATAGTTCCCAAGAATGAGCAATCTAAGGATCAACTATCATTTCTTTGTCTATATTCTTGATTTTATAGTTCCCAAGAATGAGCAATCTAAGGATCAACTATCATTTCTTTGTCTAAAGCCATGGCAGGATGTTGTAGCTCACAAGGTCTATATGCCATACACTATAAGAAGTTGAGAGGAGATTGAATGGATTCACACTATCCATAGCAAGACCAAGCCAAGGATTCCTTGCCTCTTGTATAAAGCCTCAAAAGGTGAAGTCTATGTGACTCCATACACATGAATCTACTAATATCCGGATCTATTTTACACATGCCACATTGTCATACACGCTATGCCTGACCTACGAAACATGTGATATATACTTGGTATAAGTGAAAAGTGTGTGAGAACCTTTTGAGGGTCGGTTTCCCCTTACAAGTCCTATTGATACCTATGAGCACCACACTTTGGACACGTCTCCATAGTCTTGTGGTCTTCTCGAAACAACACACAATCATTGACACATGCATGGATGTTGTTGTAGTCCATGTCGCCAAGCTTTCGTAACACCAATTGTGCATCATCATGAGACTCAGAATTGTGTTTTCAAGTGGCCATATGTGATATTTTAGCAACCTGAGAAAAAAACCCAAGCATGTTTGAAGAGCATAAAGACTATTTTTATAATGGATTCAAAGACAAAGGAGCATGGTATGTACTTGAACAACTCAATCATATTCGCATTGCTCCATCCATATTTTACATGTACACTTAGGAGCACAAGTAGCATCTTTAAGAGAGATACATGCTAACACCCATCATGCAATGGTATGGATGCCTCCTCTCTCAGTGGATTAGATGACCCGGCATCCATGGGCAGTAATGCATCGGTCATTGCCTCCATCTTGGGCTTGGAGGAAGGTTCGAAAGGCCCACCATGTCTTCTAGTGTGGAGGGCATAGTTAGCAACATGCTCTCTAATGGGTTTACCGGCTCAAGTACTCTATCCATTGCATGCCCACTAACTCTTCTTATAAGCTGCAATATGTGCATTCCTTGGGACGGAACGGCACCACTCTATAGATATTTCCAAGGCACATCTAATATTATTGGATATGACATTCAATTATAGTACAAATGTAAAGCATGATTGGTATACATACTTTTCTTACCAATAGCTCAAAGTCTGAGATTGCTTAGTCAATGATCTTCAACTCAAACTCTTCGAAGCATCACACATGGTCTAGAGATAAGCAATGCTTTCATCAAATTGCAAGCTTGCACTGAGGGCAAGGACACGAGATACGCTAATTGAGATATTTTTCATGATCTTGGATGTCAAGGACATCATCGTTATCCATTTTGTCTATGCTATGGCAGACAATATGCTTTTATTTTCCTCATTAATTCTCTTCTCCCATTTTGCTCTCTCTCTCTCTCTCTCTCTCTCTCTCTCTCTCTCTCTCTCTTATTATCTTTCCCTCCATTTCTCTACTTGTGTATCCCCTCCCTCTCTATTTCTTTCCCATCCATCTCTCCACAAAAAGAAGAAGAAGATAAAATAATAAACTTAAAAGAAAAGAAATGGGAAGCAAGGTCTACCTCCCTCTCTTTATCTCGCTCTTTCCTTTAATCTCTCTTTCCCTCTTCCTCCCTCTGTCTCTCGTTTTTCTTCCCCTACCATCTCTCTATAAATCTCTCTCCCCTCTGTCTCCCTTCCTTTCCCTCTCTTTCTCTCCCTTTGTTTATCTCTCCCCTTCTCTCTCCCTCATTGTTTCTCTCCCTCTCCCTCTCCCTCCCTCCCTCTCCCTCTCTCTATCTCTCTATTTCCCTCTCTCTCTCTCTCTCATGGAGCTCCCTCTCTCTCCTTTCTTTCTCTCTCTTCCTTTCTCTCTCCCTTCCTTTTCCTCTCTTTCTCTCTTGTTTCTCTCTCCCCCTCTCTCTTCTTCATTGTTTCTCTCCCTTACCTCACACTCTCTCCCTCCCTCCATCTCTATTTCTCTCTCCCCCTCTCCCTAATTTTTATGAAGCTCCCTTTCTCTCCCCTTCTCTATTTTTATCTCTCCTCCCTCTCTATTTCTCTTCCCATCCCTCTTTGTCTCTCTTTCCCTTTGTTTGTTTCCCTACCTTAATCTCTCCTTGTTTCTCTCTCCCCCTCTCTCTCCTCTATCCCTCATTGTTTCTCTCCCTCACTCTCCCTCCATGTCTCTATTCCTTCTCTCTCCTATTCTCTATTTTTATCTCTCCTCCCTTTCTATTTCTCTCCCCACCCCTCTTTCTCTCTCTCTTTCCCTCTCTTTGTTTCTTCCTCCCTCTTTTTCTTCCTCATTGTTTCTCTCATTCACCCTCCTCTCTTCCTCCCTTCATCTCTCTATTTCTCTCTTCCACTCCCTCTTTGCTTCCATTCTCCTCTTTCTCTCTTCCTCTCCGTCCCTTCTTCCCCTTCCTTTCTTCTCTCTCTCTCTCTCTCTCTCCCTTCCTCTCTCCCTTTCTCTACTTCAAAGACTCAAATATGAAACCATTTGCACCTCCCTTTCGTGGTTTCCCTCCCTTCTCCTTTGCACTCTTCTCCTTCTTTTTCATGTACGGTGGTGGAGGTGGCGGATGCAATAATGATGAGCTCTCCCTATCTCCCTCTTCCTCTCCCTCTCAAATCTTTGAGCTCTCTTACTCTCTCTTTCCTTCTCTTTCACAAATGCTTTGATAAATGTAATGCTAAGGTTTTGACTGCTTTTTTTTCTCAAAGTGACATTGCTATTTGCATCATTATCAATGTTGCAAATGCAAATTAGTAATCCTAATAGCGACACAAATGTTTTCTGTCAAAAGTAGCCATCACTATTATTGACCCATTCCCTTGTAGTGATAGTGCAACTCCAAGGAGGTTGAGAGGGGGTCCTCCCCAAGGAGGTAGTGTAGTTTCTCCACCTCATGGTATCTATCTTCATTACTAGCCAGTAGTGTGGTAGATCTTGGATCTCCCTCTTAATGAATGCTAGTTTCTTAAGTATCATAGGTCCTCCTTAGGAACCTTAGGCTGCTTTCCTTTAGGCTTAGTCACACTTTTTCAAGTCTCTCGCTACACACTTTCTTCTTTCATTTATTTCCACTAGATTTAACACTCATTTTCATTTAACACAATATCCAAAGCATATCAATATACAACATTTGGTATACATGTTGGGACCAATATGGCACTAGTCGGGCCTCTACTACACACCGAAACCACCCCTCGGACTTATGGCCAAGAGCATCTAAGGGGTATACTACCCTAACCTCTAATGTAGAATTGCGCATTTGTATGGATTGTAATCCAATGGATAATCCTTTCCACACTCCTCAGAGGGAGTCCCTATGCATATTGGTGCAATACACCATGTAAGCACAGATAAAAGGAGCACCCCTCAGTTGATTGCCACGGCCCCACTATGGTGGCTCTCCTACACCTCAGGGATTGGCCCCAAGATGTGCCGCTCATACATAGAACACATATGACAGCCCTACCGCGTAGGATACCAAACCTCCTCAACGTTGAGCCAGTGTTCATGAAGGCAATTGATGTGCATCTACCAAGATGATACCATGTGTTGTGTATGATTCATAGTGCTCAAACAGTTTATACATCAACAACCAACATTGTGAAGGTGTAAATGCATGTCTTTTAATGTCTTTACTCTAAATGTAATTGTTGTGTTGCATAAGGCTAGCACGAAGCATGCTCGTGCTATACTGGACCCTCTTACTTTCAAAACCACATGTCCTATATGCAACATGAATTAGAAAAAAATAAATAAAAATTAAGCATATTATCAGCCCTTAACACCCCCCTTCTCCCTACAACTTAAGGTTATGTATTTGGTGGTAGATTTAGAGAGCATTTTAATATATTTTTCTTCATAAAAGCAATAAATACCCACTTTAACATAAAGATAGGACTGAACTGAGGCTCGCCCTCATGCTTTAGTCTTATCATACATTCACAAACACAAATGTGATTTTTTTCTATTTTTTAGATGTAATTTTTTTTTCTATTTTTCTCTATTTAATTATTGATAAATATTGATATTTCATGATTTACAAATTTGGACTAACTAGGCTTGCTGAGAATTATTTTCATATCACATTCCATTCCATGATAATACCATATACACAACAAAACCCTGAAAACCCATGATCTTTCTTAAAACTATAATGTTACAAATTTTGCATGTTCATGGAAAATTTATTAAATGACTGATTTTTTATAATTTCCTTAACATTTTTGATCAATCACAACATTGACAACCAAGAATAATCATTTTCAACCATTTACAAACAAGTTCTACCATATAATGATGAAATCTATCACTTACTCATAAAACCACACTTTATCTCATACGTGTCTCATGATTGGAAGGCTATTGATGCTTCCCAACAGCCACTGCTGACACTCCTCCAAACCTTGATCTATGCTCCTTCACACTCTCGCATCATCCCACAAACCATATCTTACATCTCACTCCACCCCCTTCTCTCATAGAATAAAGCATGAAAACACACATCAAGAGGAGAGAGGAGAGAGAACGAATAGAAATTCAGATTACTATTCGGGCAACCATTTTGAACAAGGCAACTGGTGAGACGGAGGGTGAAAATTTTGAGAATTTAATGGAGATCATTAGTTCTAGCACTTCTTCTCAGCCTCTCTCCCCCCCTTTGATTAAACCGACATGATGAGGGGGCAGTGCTACTCATGTCATTTCAAACCCCCCTCCCTGGTCAAAATTTGGGGCCTAAAGGCCCATGCCCACTTTTTTTTTAAATCTTTGGTCCATTTTGACCATTGAGATGTCTGGCCTCCTTCTACAGTTCCTTTGTCTAGCACAACCGATTTACAATCTGACAAATCCTGTGCATCCAGCTTCACGTCCTGAACAACTGAGAAGTCGTATTGCTTCAATCCAAAAGCAAAAAAATTTATGAAAAATCTACATCCACTATAATGGCCAAAATTTGAATTCATGTCTTCCACGGTCTCTTAAAATTGTTGAACCACGTCTTCCACTTTCATTGGCTTTGAATTCCCATGTAAAATTTGCATCATTCCACTCCTTTGCAGCACTTCCTTGGTGTTTAAATTATGCTCTCAATACATGTTTCTTCCTTGATCCTTTCATGCTAGGTCTTATATTTCAAATAGAACTAACATGCAAAAGGTGTTCTATCAATCCTACTTGAGCACTAAAGGTTTGGTTTTTTTTGTTATTGTCTTGGTGAATATTGTCTGCATTAGCATGGAGACAAAGATAGATCTTCTCTTCCAAGATCGAATCTTAGGAATTTTTTAATCTTGGTATCCATCTTTCTTTCCTTTTAGCGCTGAGGCATTTTTATCATTTGACCATCATTTCCTATACTAGTAGTCTTTTTAGCTTGATTCTTCATCATGATTCCCGACAACACATGAAGATCTCTTCCTTCTTTGGCATTGACGTCCATGGTTGAGAGGGGATTCCTACCCTTCCCTTGGTAGCTACATGTTTTTGCTTCTATCTTTAATATCAACATGTTTTCCTTGTTACACATGCCCTTTGCAAGAATGCATGATTATCATCATCTTTGTAAAAGGGCACTTGGGCTAGTAAGCAATTTTCCCATAAGTGACACTATCCAAGTGGCACTTGCTACATGTGCATTCTCATCATGTAGCATCACTCTATGCATCTCATTGTGCAAAGTACTCCGAAGAAAATCATAAGTTCTTTCTACATGTGATTCTTATACCACCACATCTCCATACTTCTTCATAACCTTTTCCCTTCATCACTGACACCCATGAATGGTTAGGGATAGTTATCTGTTTTGTGATGTGGTTGGATCTAACCATCCCTTTTCATTCTCCCCTTGGGCCACAATACTTGATAGGCTAGAAACCATGTGTCCCAAAAAAAAAGTTCAAAGAGGTGCCATCCACCATTGCATGTCCTAGTAAGACATTAGGAAGCCAATAAGCACCCTTTGTCCAATACCTTAGCCTCTCCAAGATGACCCTTTGGGCTCTTGATGTAAGATAAATATTGCCTCTATAGCCTTGGTAGGCCACTAGATTACTGACATGCACCCTTTGTTCAATGCCATAGCTACTCTAGGATGGGATGCATCAAGGTGATCATGGGATAGAGCTACGCTTGTAGTCCCTTTTGATGGACCTAAAAACGGGCCGGCACTGGCTCATGCACTAGCCGGGCCTCGTCACTACCCACAAGACAACCCCTCGGCCTCGCGGCCAGGAGCGTCTATCAAAATCTCTGCCTTCCTAAACATTGCGTTTGTAATACGTTGTAGTCCAACTGATCCTAACCCAATATTACTCCTCAGAGGGAGTCCCTTTTACATAGCCAAAAGGCTCGAATCACATACACATAGGTTCCTCCTACGGCTGAATGCCGTCAACCCTCTGCGACTCTCCTACACCTTGGGGATTGGCCCCTCGATGCGTCGCTCAACATACAAACATTTCGCACAAAAGTCCACTCAAGGTACCATTTAATCGTATACAGGAATGTACCATTGTCCTTACTTCTCTTTTCCCTAGACCCCATGACTAGCCTATGGCTTAGGGTGCCTTGTCTCTCACTCAACGTAGGTCAATGTCCTAATGAAAACAATTGCTGTGCATCTAGGATTTCTGATACCTTTAAATATTTCTATGATTTATGCATATTGTGGATGCCAAGTGCTCAAACAATTATGAAATCGATATTGTGCACATGTGGAAAACATCCTTTTAATTACTTCCAACTACCGCTCTTATGCGGCGTTGCACGAACCTAGCACCAAGGGAACCCTCGTGCTACTAGGTCCTTATTTTATAATTATTCACCTACCTATATGGCATGCAAACCAAAACAAAAATATTTTCATCATTTTACTCCACATTTAGACACACTTTAACCACTCTACCCTCCCATCGATCAAATGTTGCATTGTTGTATAGATTTATAGGGCATTTTGCCATCATTTTATGTGTAGAAAGCGGGAAAAACACACTAGAACAAGAAGGTGAGGTTGAACTGAGGCAAATCCTCATGCTTCAGTCCCCACAAACATTCACAAACATTGCTCTTAATTTTCACTAATTGTCCGCACCCAAAATGCATTTTTCTCCTATTTTTAGTGATTTTTCTCTATTTTCCTTGTATTTTCCCTTATTTTTTGCATTATTTAATTACTAAAAATTCAAAATAGGTTATGAGCTGTGGCCCTTAGTTCCTTCTTGCAGCAAAAATGGAAGTTTAGTTGGTGTTCCTATTCATTTTCCCATTTTTATGCCCAAAACCATCATTTTTCCTTGATTTTCCATGTTTTACGTGTTTTAGTGTATTATTTTGAACCACAAGATGCATATTTTTTTGGTTTTCTGATTATGATCAGCAAGTACTCATGGAAAACAGCAACATAACAATTTTTAGCCCACATGAACAACATTTTATCAATCAAAAGCCATAAAATCTCAAATTTCCTTTGAAAATTTTGAATTACCGCTTCAGCAACATAACAATTTTTAGCCCACATGAACAACATTTTATCAATCAAAAGCCATAAAATCTCAAATTTCCTTTGAAAATTTTGAATTACCGCTTATTTACGTGTTTCGGGTTTCATGTCCATGGCTGCAAATTTGAAAATCAGCAGCACTTCATGTCCAGCACAATCACAAATCACCATTTCCAGCTCGTGGAGCAATCCGATCCATGCCGGACAAGCCTCCATCATTCTTTCTTCGTCCTTCTTCTTCCCACATGAACTTGCCTTTAGAAGAGAGAGAGGGAGGAGAGAGAAAGGCTGAAATCAGAGATCTTCAAAGAGAGCATCATTTGACGGGCGAGAGGCGGCGATAGAGTCAGCATCCAGAGGGGAATCAATGCCCAAGATCCATTGGGTGGGTTGCTTACAAGCTACATGATGCCTCCTCCAAGATTGGGCGCAAAAATCGGGCGCATCCTGACATCTCCCTCCCCACGTTATTTTCTTCATGCAAGACATCAAACTTTCATGTGACATTTAAAATTGGGCTCCCAAGGATCACTTGCCCATTTTGGCCAAATTTTGTCCACCTCTTCGTATCTTGACCGGTTTCTTGGCCATTTCCCCGTCCGGACTCGGAATTGAGCTCTGAAAAATCCTGGGTGTCCGGCTTAGCACCCCGCATTGGCCAGTAGCTCGTGTCAACCCGCACGACTATCTGAAAAATTATGAAAAATCAACAAGTGTAGCTCGGGCGCCTTTAAAGCACTTTGACGCTTAAAATCGTCCTAGATCGAGCCGCCGCCTTTGACGGTGAATATTTTTCCCTTGATATTCATAAATTTTAGCTATTTTTAAGCACTTTCCGGCACCAAAATTCCGCTGTCACTTTCTAATTCTAATTTTGGACCAAAGATGGGGTGTTGAGATTAAAAATGCATTATATATTGATTATCTCTTTAATAGCTTCAAAACATGTAAATTACCCAAAGTTTCATTAAATAGTGTGCAATCCTAGAGAATGTTTATGCCCCATAAGCCAAACCCTAATTTGGGAGGATCCACTCATCTATAAATAGACAAGCTACCTACGATTCAATCCCATCCCTTTTCTTGTAGGTCTTAGCCATCAACTCTCCCTCTAGTGGCCATCTAGCCATTGTGAATGATGCCATGTCATCACCAACCCATGGCACCATGTTTCACTATTGTTTCCCTACTATTCGGTCACTTCGAGTGCATGCTGCAACTTGCATTTAAACTATAGGCCCAATTAACATCATCTTTACCTTCCTCTCCTATTGCCTAGGTTCCTATAGCCTCTATTGACGAGTCGCCATGATCTTTAGGTAATTATATCATTGTGTTTACTAGTTCTAGTCCCAAATATTGTTGTGATTCGGTTTCCAACCAATTTCCCTTTCATTTTCAGCCTCATCTCAACTCAAACTAATGGTTATATCAATTAAGATCCATCTTTAGTGGACGTCACACATCAGCACCTTTCTCAACCCACTCCACAAGAGCCACCACCAACTACTGGACAACTCTACCCTTGATCTTGTACACTCTTTCCTTCATTTGCAACATTCATTCATTAACTTTAGAGTTATCTTTCTTTTGTGTTTGTGTTTTACATTTTTGTGTTTTTGTAGTTATGTTTGGGTTCTCAGTATTTCAATCATGGTTGTGCACTATTTGTTTTCTTTTGCAAACTATAGCATATCTCCAGAACATCACCACATGGTGCATGTCTATGGAAAATGTAAATAATTACAAAAATTCTACCATAGTTGTATAAGACTCAAGGGTGCTATCCATAGATTACCTCTACAAGGATTGCAGTATCCACTTCGTCTATTTAGTATTGAAGTATTGTTCTAAAAAGGAGGATACAACATGGTTCTCTACTATTATTGAGATGATTGTAGAAAAGTTGTCAAGTTTGTTTTTGAAAGAGGTAAAGTGCTTGGGGCTAGGATGGCATCCATGCTAAATCTTCTTACAGAGACATGATTTTGTATCCACTTTTACACTTTGGAGTCTTTGCTTTGAAACAAGGGTGCTGTGATAGAGACATTCTTGTGCATGAACATATATGAATGGAGATTGACCAAAGTCTATAAGTGAAAGATACCCTATTTCATTCCAATTATCTAAACAAAGACAAGTGGTACCAATCTATGATTGATATGTATCATGTAATGTTTCCCATCATGTATACTATAGACTTTGTGGATGAAATATGTAACAAAGTTTTGAGTCCCCTGAGGATAGTAAGAGGTTCATTACAAAGCCATGCAAAGGCATTTTAAGGATTCTCAAAGGAAAGTGTTGCTAAAATATATTCAACGAAGGTGTGCTACCACCCATACACCATTACATAGTGTTGCATACTTGTTAGATCCTAAGTATTGGGGCTAGATTTGTGGAGCAATAGTGAGGTGATTGCACAATACTACACTATGATCAACATGTTCTATGTGGAAGATGAAGCAACATGTACAAAATATCAAAGAGGTCTCCAAATTTAAAATCAATCTCTTTGTGCAGGAGATGGCCAAGGAGCAACCAACATGGAAGTGGTGGACCATGAATGCAAGGTTACTTGTGCACATTTGAGATTCCTCATAGTGCATGTGCTAGTGTAAGGTGCTAACAACTTCAGCTCATTGAAAAATTGGAGCACATATAAATATATGCACTTCCACAACACTCTTTGAAATAGAATGTTGGGAAAATAGGGCTAAGAGGATGCACATGTATTACAATGATTAGATCTTACTGATTCTTGAGAGGGATGATTATGGAGGGTATGTCCCTATGATCAAATATTGTGGATTCTTGAAAGTGAAAACTATGAGGATGGTATATCCCAATGGATTGGCAATTAATGATCATAGCTCAATATACTCATGTAAAAAATGCCCATTTATTTCTTCAACTCATGGAAGATGTTGCAGGAGCCATAATAGTACCTAATGTGGAAGATCGTAAATCAAATCATGATGAAGCTCAAAGAAGCATCCAAGAAGAATAAGAAAAGCTTGGCAATCAAGATCTCTCAATCATTCTCCAACACTAACTAGCTAGTGACATTGAGAGGGAGCCACTTCCACTTAAAGAAGCTAGAAAGCTATGCTCAAATTGGTTTGTGCATGACACATTGTTTCATGTATCAAGCAAGGCAAAAGAAACAACACATTTGAAGATCTCTAACCTCAAAAACAATACAACACAACCCAAGAATCAAAAAGTATAAATCCATTCTTCAAGTACAAGGAAAGCCTTTAACACACATAGAAATTGAGATTTTATTTCTTGGACTCCCTATTGGAGTGAATGTGAATACAAGCTTGTAACACAATATAACACAAGTGACTAATTCTAATATCTTGTTTTTGGAGTGCGAGGCATGCCTCTAACACACACAATTAAAAAGTACTTTTAATGTGTGAGGTAAACATCCAACACAATAAAAGTATTGAAAATAATTCAAAAAGTACATTTTCATAAAAAAGGTGGAGATGAAGCAAAAAAGGACAAAAACTAGATGAGAAGCTTGCAAAATAATGAAAAAACTTCACAACACAATTAATGTATCTAGATTTTTTTATCAAAATTCTTTTTTATTGAAAATATTTTTTATCAAAAAATGTTTGATAAAAATTATTTTAATCAAAAATATTTTTATTGGGATATACGTTTAGAAACCATTCTTTGACCAACTAATACTATGTAGATCATTACATTAATAAATCAATATTAGAAACCATAATTATAGATAACATACTAATATATATATGATACGTGTGCTTGCATGCTAACACTATTTATTTTTCCCTCGTTTGTCTTCTCTCTCTCTCTCTCTCTCTCTCTCTCTCTCTCTCTCTCTCTCTCTCTCTCTCTCTCTCTCTCTCTCTCTCTCTCTCTCTCTCTCTCTCTCTCTCTCTCTCTCTCTCTCATGTCAATCTTGCATACCATTACATTAATATATTGGTATTCAAAATTATAACTATAGATAGCATATTATTATTACATATATTTAACACAGATACATAAACATGATTGATCTTTCCCTCTTTTATCTCTTGAATATATATATACATATACATATACATATATATATACATATATAATACTCTCTCTCTCATGTCAATCTTAGAAACCATCATTACATCTAATACATTAAAAAATACATGCACATTTATCCACACACACACATGTATAATATGGTTTTAAATAATAATACACTAATTTTATTTAAAAATTTTCTCTTTTGTCTTCTCTAATCTCTCTCTCTCTCTCCTTATATTTCTCTCCATCTATTTTTTCACCCCTCTTTTCTTAGTCTCCTCCTCCTCCTTCTTCTTCTTCCTTGCTTTCTGTTTTCCTTTGTTATTTTAACATTGCCCCTTAGGTCATATGCTTATACAATGGTGTAGAGACAAGGTGGTGAAAGTCCCAAAAAAAACCACTATTAAATTTAATTAAGTGGTCCACTCACCCTTAAAAATGTGTGGCTATCTTTCTTTTTGAGAAAAAAGAGTTTATTTTAAGAAATTAAATAAAAAGGATTTTATATATATATATATATATATAGAAGCTCATCACTCCAACCTCTCAAAGTACATTTTCCTACTACCGTCATTTCAATGATACCCACCACCCCTTCTTCTCTCTTCATGTCTTCCTACTCCTCTCTTCCACCATCCAAGAAGCTCTTCACTACTGCACCCTCTCCACTACCATTACTTTGCCCTCTCCACCACCCCATTGCACCCTCTCTACCATTATTGCTACACCCTCTTCACCCATGTGCCCCTATTCGTTGTAGGGAATCCTGCCCCTATCATGCCACCCATGTCTACAATGTGCATGGACACTTCATTGCATGCTCCCTGACTATGCTTACCAATATAAGTACAATTGATTAGAGAGAGAGAGAGAGAGAGAGAGAGAGAGAGAGAGAGAGAGAGAGAGAGAGTGTGTGTGTGTGTGTGTGTGTGTGTGAGTATCCATTGAAGTTGCACACAATCCAGCGGACTAGGAGGCAGGTGTGCGACTTCAATGGGAAATGTGGCACAACCTCCAATGTATGTACAATGCATTACACCTCGCATGCATCCCTTAAGTAGGCTCATCAAATTCTTAAATGGAGAAAATCAAAGACCAAATGCCCCGACAAATTTTCTAAATCAATGGACCAAGCTTCATGCAACTGGAAGCCTCTTGCAACGTAACATTGATAGTCACCTTGCCTAGACATTGTAAGTTTCTTTACATTAACACGTTAATCAAGAAGGCATATGTATAATATTTTTCTTATAAATAAATGAAAATTTACAAGAATTGGTACCCCTTTGGCCCCAAGGACACACGCGAATGTCCTCCATCTACCATACATAGAAAAAGAAGAGTTTGCATCTCCATGAGGTTTGTTGGTTTGAATGTATGAAGCCACAACATTGTTATTCAAGTTGAATCAGCACAACAACACTTTTGCTCTAAACTCATTCAAATTTGGACAACTTGGAAGATTTTCCAAATCTATTGATGTTGATTCTCTAACAAGGAAGGTTGGTTAGTGTACAATTCAAAGCATTTGTGAATGTGTACAATTCAAAGCATGCAAGTGTTTGCATGTATATGAGTGTACACACATATGTGTGTGTGTGTGTGTGTGTGCGCGCGCGTGCACGCACGATTCAAAGGGTCCATATGTAGAATATGCATTTGCATGTCTTAAGTGTTTTGCATATGTTTAGAGGAAGCATAAGCATGTCTAAATGCACTATCATTGTCTTAAATCTTAGTTTAAGCTACTCATGAATTTTGACTTATGTTAATTCTACATGAATTTAAGAGCCATTTGAAATTAATGTGTAAGTTGAACTAAACTTTGTCTTAAGGCTATGTTACTTTATTTATACACATAGAGAATGTATATATATATGTGCGCAAGTGCATGTGTTTGACATGAAATGATTTTTGTATCTAGGCTTACATTAATGCTTGTGATCAAGGGGTGCCCAAGCCCTTGGCCATGCATTTTTACAAGTGGTCTCATTACAATGACCATCTTGGTGACCAACCAAGTGAAGCCATAATCAACTTCTTACATCATACATCATATAAGGTGCTACACCACTGCTTGTGAGAATAGAACCCATGACCTTGGGTTTATTACAACATTTCGCTCTACTGATTGAGCTAGCGGTTCGTGGCATGTGCATTGTTTGTGCATGCATCCATGTGTATCTTTATTTCAAATTCTTAGTCTTATGTATACACACATGTCACAAGTGCATTCATATGCATAGGTCTTACTAGTAGAGACACACATAGCGACCACAAATACATGCAAACTAACCTTGGACCCTTTGAATGTGCATTCAAAATTTTTGGAAACAAATAGTTTTGTGAATAAATCAACTTAGACTTGACTCAAAGCATTAAATATTTCTACTTTTAAAAGTTTTCTCATACATAAATGCCACAACAACACACATCTTAACTTCAATTATGTTTAAAATGCTTTGTCTTTCTTTTGAACGATGTGATTAAACAAAAAAGTATCACATGCCACATTTACAAGAGAACACACAACAAAAGAGCCTTGGCAATTATAAAAAAAATTCAATTAATTTATTCAGAAAGGAAGATGCCACAGTGAGCAACCTTTGCACTTGAGTACTTAGCATGATAAGGGCTACATCCTTCTCAGATGATGATGAAAAGGATTTATTTCCTCTTCCTTGAAAATTTTCCTGAAACTCTGCACTCTGAGTGCTTAGCAAAGTAAGCCAAAACTATTTGTAAGAAAATTAAGAATGTTCACATACCTAGGGCCAATGGAAGTCTAGATGAGCCTGCTAGCTACTTCAAATGGCTGTAAATATCGTCACAAACATTTCATCCATTTGATGATATTTACAGCCCCATGACTGAACTCATGAACCTTCTTTCCAATCTTGGATCCCTAATTTTTGGTTCATCTCAAGAGTTGGAATTGGCAACATCAATAGCCGCAAGTGGTTTTTCTTATCCCCGGTTGTATTTTAATGTCTACACAATCCACAAAGGCTCCAAGATAGACCTCTTGGAAGTAAAAAAGAGTGCACAACCACCGTAGATAGTTGATTGGTTGATAAATCATCTCAGACTTGACTCAAAAGTACTAAATATTCGTACTTTTGATCTAAGTTGAAGTTTTCGCATACATAAATTCCATGACAACACACACTCACATGTGCAACTAAATAGGTAGGGAGATTGCATTAACATCCAACACTAATCCCTATATAGTAGTACTTCCAACTTATATGGTTGGTAGGGACCTATAAGGAGATAAAGGTCAATGATATAATGTGAGAAATTTGAAAATGTTTGGAGAATGTCTTGCATTGTCTACCTTGATGTGTCTACATCATGCATATCCTAAGAATGATGGGCTTTGGGAGGCTTGAAAAGAGTGTGTGCTCTTTTTGGTTGCTCTTATTTCCCCTCTTATTTTCGACACTAAAAACTTTTAGGTCGAATTTATGCATTAGAATTTTGGATGACAAACCCATATTTGCAATGGAGACACACGTACACAGTGAAAAAAACGAAATGAAAGTAAAGTATTTATTACCATTCAAGAAGGGACATTGATAAAAATCAATACAACATTGACAATAATTGGATTTGCATCAAGATCAAATGCAAATATTCTACATAAGATTGACATAAGACTTAGTTCTTATAAATGTTGTACATGCTTTTATGTCATGGCCAGCAACCAATAAAAGGCTATAAAAATAATCATTGGTATTCGACAAGTCACATCACCTTGCATTGACGACAACCACTTGAAGAACCGCAAGGTTGAGATGAGATACACCCATGACCCTCATCTACATGACACATGACTCTAATAACATCAATCAAAATGTCATTTCCATCAACATGAACTTACTACTCCACCATATATGAACTTCTATTTGAAGACCCTACAAAAGTAAGGGATGATAATGTCAAGCAAGTAAACATAGACCCAAGACATCAACAAAGAATGTAACCAAGGTAAACGCACAAGTGATAGACAAAAAGAGCATACATTTCCTTTCAAAGACATCTGTAGGCATGCATGAGTTGATGGTAGCATGGTCATGGCCACCACTACCTAAGCACATGAGAGTAAATAGTTAGAGAACGAGACCGTATTGCAAAAAAACATGGCTATTGTTCACATCATGTACCCATTTCAGCTTTATCCTCGAATTTGAGGCCAATAGTGTTGGACCTACAAAAAGAACATCCATTGTAGCAAGCACAAGCATCCACACCTTTCACCCTAAGGCCACCCAATTGAAATGTAGTTGCAAATGAAGGTATCTTTCTTTGGAGCAAAAAAACTATGTGTGCTCCTTGCAAGCACACTACATCAATGACTCAAAAGTAATTGTTGCTTTAATGACTAATCTACACTTTTTGGCATAGAATTTTTCATCGGTTTTTATGGACTCCTTAGGGCTACTTAGCAAGTGCATGAATCTAGCAACTCTATCTCACCCACCCTTTGGAATTATCTTTGCATGATGATGTGAGATGTGATGATTATCAAAAAACTCAAGAAAAGCACAGGCCTTGCCGCATCTCAGATATAAGCAAATATACTTCTAAATGTAGAGAGAGAGAGAGAGAGAGAGAGAGAGAGAGAGAGAGAGAGCATAGCACACATAGATCACGGTGCAGAGACACCTACTTCTTGGTGCATATTCATTGCTCACTATCTCACTGCTCCTCATTGGTGCTACCACGCCACTCGTCCATGAGCGCACACACGCAAACGAGAGAGAGAGAGAGAGAGAGAGAGAGAGAGAGAGAGAGAGAGAGAGAGAGAGAGAGAGAGAGAGAGAGAGAGAGAGAGAGAGAGAGAGAGAGAGAGAGAGAGAGAGCATTATTGCTAATCCTATGGACACATCCTCCATGTCCCCATGACCACCTCCATCTTCCTCACTCACCTTCATGAGCATCTATTGGGGTCCCAAGGGATGAGTGCATGAGAGAATGTCGGAGGTAGTCTTGGTAGTGATAAGGGCTTAGGGCACCTAGGTGCACCTATAAGAATTCAACCATCACATGCATTCAAAGGGTATATAACAATACAATTTCATTATATGCTACAAGGCAATAAAACAACCCCTTTATGAAACATATTCTTTCCCGATCGAAATGTACAAATCCCTTTTGTAAAGGTAACATGTAAATTTAACTAAATAATATAATCCTTTTGTTAATTGCACGTGATACAAATTACATCTTTTGAGTGCATCCCCTGAGGCCTCCACAAAGCAAGGGCTAGGTGAGGCCAAGGGTGTAGGTGACAACATCCAGGACCATGTGGGCTAGCTACAAAAGTTGTCACTAAAGATAGAAAGGAAAGGAGAGGGAACTTTTGAATTCAAAGTTTGATTTGGTAGGCTTGGAAGAGGTTTTAGGCTCAAGAAGTCCTCTAGAAGTTCAAGACCTCCCTTAGCTTGAGTAAAAATAACATAATATAAATAGATGATTGCACAAAGTTGAAGATATTATGGTAACATTTTCCCTTGTAGGATGAATGTACCCACCAAAAAGTACAATCCAAATGGTTATGTATAGTCTTTCATTTTTTGACTAAAAAATGACCCTAGCCCTCATAAAGATAATTAGTATGATTAACCATATTCTGATTTTTCAACCATGTAGAGAAATTGAGACTTTAACTATAATTAGAATCTAAAGTTTGTAGTGCAAGGTGAAGAAGGTTGTCTATTATTATAAATAATTATCCATTGTTTCCAAAAGGTGGGATTAGTCTATGTAGCACCACAAAACCCATAAAAAGAAAAGAATGCCTATATCTAGAACATGTATGCCTTGTAACACTAGCATAGCACAATGTGCTATTCACAAAGCACCTCCTAGTATCCAATAGTTTGGAATATGAAACAAAACTACAAGACTTTTATCACATTTAATTGATCAACTAAGTTTATACAAGGGTTTGATCATTTTTATCAAATTTGGTCTCTCTCTACTTGAGCTCCATAAACAAATAGAAACTTATCTTTTTAAAAAAGCATCTACATGTAAAATGCCTTACACTAATGATATTATGAAAATACCACAAAAATGGTATAACACATAGTGTACCATATATGGCATAGTGTCAAACATAATGGGATCAATTTTATACCCATAATATCCTTAACGTAATATGAAACTACGGTAGAGTGATCACTAGTAATATGAAACTAAGGTAGAGCGATCACTATTAAGAACTCCGATGTCCCTTCAACTTTACCCTCTTCTTTTCAACCCTTCAACTTTGCCCCTTTTAGTTGTGCAATGGATAATACCTTAGTTGCTCAAGTAGTAAAATCTCATATGAGAGCTCAAACACCTCTCTCCTTTTACTGTTCTCGAGTCATCCAAAGGATTACAATGGGGTGAAAGTGTGATAAGGTTAATAGAAAAAGTTCTAAATTTACAAACAGTTGGATTGCTATAAAGTAATTATTAGGGGTTTGATAAAGAATTCAGGGATTGTTCAAAGTTTACACATATACGTCATATGTACTTTTCCAAGTGAATATGGTATGCATAGAACTTGTGCAGGTTCAATCAAAGGATTGATATTGTCCCCAAGTTATAGGTTGATTAACGCTCATTGTGGCTACTCTATCAATGGATGGAGGTGAACTGGGGCTAAATCTTGACTTCCCTGCACTCAAAACAAACTTGAGTTATAATTGTTCTTCTAATGCTCATCTTTTAACATGCATTTTCTCACCTGCAAGAGACAACTCAAAAAATTCAAGATGAAAGGGATGTAAGATTCTTCATTTATTACTACCATGCTACTTAAGGATTTGAGAACTGAGGTTCGCAATCCTCTAAATAGTGAGCATAAAAGAGAATGCTTTTCTAACATCAAGACTACTCAACTAGATGTCTAGCTTTGTGTGGTTGCTTGTGCACATTTGTATGTAGATTCAAAATGCACTTGAATGTATTGTTTCTGAAGTAGGACTGTTAATTACTCTTAAGGTGGTATTGGCATTGCTATTTGTTGTTGTTGTTATTGACAACTCACATGTGCTTCACAGATAACTTTAGGAGCTACTATTTGTAGGCTATATAATTTAAAAACAACTAAATTGATGAATATGTGTTTTGTATATTGAACAAAAATATCAAAAGAGTTTGGAAACTGAGTATTACATGTTCATTAAGGATTTCAAAGAGGTTTCATATTGGTATGAGTCTCAAGATCTGCATGGTAGATTTAAACATGTATTCCTAAAGTCTTGTTTTTTTGCCTATTTGAAGCATATTCAAGCTGCACAAGTCATTCTTAATGAATACCTGGATCTATGGAGACAGTGGATGTGCTACTACTGTAACTCTTACTAGACTTGGACCTTCCAAAACTAGAGGCATCCTCTGAGAAAAAGTCGCTTGAAACGGAGCCTCCCAATTGTTGGTTGTATTGATTTATAATGTCGTAGTCGCTCACAATAAGCTTCTCTGATTTCTTTGCATTACGTGTCCGACCATGCATTTTTGCATTCACTTCATGCCTTAAGTAAATTTCTGCTGCCTCCTTCTCTGACCATACACAACATGAAACGCTTCCAATTAATTGAGATCATTTAAGCTTAATGTTCTTTTTTCATCTTGGATCTTTCTAAGGTGGGCTCTTATTTCAAGCTCTCTTCTTTACTACATGCATTTAGGTTGTGAAAACTAAAGTCATAGTTTCCTTATGAAAGAATTTTCTTAGTAATTACCCCACCTACTTTGGGTGTCCACTCTAAAATCAATAAAACAATAACCTCTCTATGTAGTAGGAAGATGTTTGTTACCATAGTAAATCTTATCTCCATTATTCCTCATATACTAAAGGCTGAAGGTGGCATGTGTTAGACTGTGTTACTTGGGAGAAGAGGGAGAAAACTGGAGTGACTAATGGGATTAATAAACTTTCATCTACAAGGAAGGTTATACGTTCACATGAGTGACTCATTGGTAGAGAAACAGTTGTTCCATAACGTGTATCCATCCAATGCCAAGAGTTTTTTGGGTTGATTGACATGTGTGGGATCCTGATATTTCAAGGGTGAGCTATAGAAACATTGGATGGATGGATAAACGTTGTTATCCATCCAATGCCAGACTGTGTGACAGAACAGTTTCTTGGGTTGATTGACATGTATGAGATCCTGATGTTTCAAGGGTGGGCTATAGAAAACACAAATGTTGGTTAGGCGACCTACCATTTCCAGGATGTCTCCCATACTTTTCAGACATCGTATCGTAGAACTCTTCGGTGTCGTGCTTTTGTTTTACTGTATCATAAAAGGAGTGTTTGGAATGGATTAGTGACAAACTAGCATATATATATATATATATATCAGAGTCTCTCTCAGAGACAAACTTACACTCAACCAGTAGCATCGATCGACCCTTGTGACCTGCTCCTGGTAAAAGAAGACTCGCAGCAATCTCATCCCTTCTCGTACAAAACACATTAATGAAGTCCAAGTTCTCTGTGTCCACAAGCAAACCTGCAAGCTACAAAGTGGTTCGACCCATTTCCATACTTTAAAGCCCGTGTGATTAGGCACAACCATATAGCTGTACAATGTCATTCTTGGTCATAATACTACAAGGCTTGAGGCTCTGCTCCCAACTTACCAAAAGGATTCGTATGCATTTTGCTTGTGATGATGGCTCTATTTCTTTGAAGAACTTCTCCGCAATAATTGTACAATATGAAGCAACCTGTCAATTTTAATAAGAAGCCTTGAATCATCTAGACGTGCTTGTGGTTTTTGTTTACTTTCCATGTCAGTGTTGCGTGTTTTCATTTAGTTCCCTTATCCAAGCATATCTTCTTGTGGACATGAATCATCTTTACTGCATTCAAATCAATTTCATGAATCACATGACAATTAGCATTATGTGACAACCTTACAGTGGATTCACAAGCATTCAAGCACATGTCTGGGATTTAGAAACACGAGGGTGAGCCTTTACACATTGTGGGGTGTCCAATTGATGTACAAGAAGTTGCAACTCTTTCATGACAAGATGCTAGTATAGTCTTTTCATACTTCCCCCATGTATCTTGACTATTATGACAAAATGTGTGCTTTATAAAGCAAGTTATAATATAACTATCCGATACCTCTCCATGTGCACGAACAATATCTTGACCTATGGTGGATATTTTGCAGTTGTTGTCTTGTGAAACTGCCTCCAAGTCAACCTATTAAATCCATGATAATGAATTGAATTAGTTGAGTGAATGAAAAACACCACGAAGGTCCAAAACAAACATCAAATTACCACATTGTGCATTACAAACTTGGTAAGATAGTGGCCATGTTAGTGTATACAAATACTATGATGTTAAATATGGCGGTGAGTTTTATATGGTACACCTCATCATTGAAGAGGAGAGCTCGAGTGTCTAGACCAGCTTGTTGAAAAAGCCATGCCAATTGCTTATGGTTCCACATGCTACATCGAGGTATATCCATGACAGGAACACACTCCCACCCATCTAGCTTTGCTCGAGTCTCTTGGAGGATCCAAGCATAGCAAAGTGCTGAAATCATGGAGCTAAAGCCTGCAATTGAACAAAAAGGGTGATGAACTAGGTCCTTAAAACACTTACGGCCTTAACACAGAATTATGCTTCGATGTCATTAATTGATTCGATGGAAGGGTATCATTCTAGCAATCTGTTCTATGTATTATTCAGCAAAATAGTTTTAAATCTAACTCTTTCAGTTTCTCTTTTGGCCTCCATCAGACTTTATGCTCAATCTTGAGTTAGGCCAAGAATGAGAAATCCCTCTGAAGATCGTTAGTCAGTGACACTACTGTCCCCTGTATCAGTTGTCAGTCCCCCTTACCGCTTACTAGTGTGCTAAATCAGAATACAAATGCATGCTAAGATTGCTTGAATGTGAATTTCGAATCCAATTGACCCATGATGCTTCAAAGTTTATTACAGTGTATACTAGGAAATTCCAATGAAGATACATTTTCGTTCACTGAATTACAGCAATAAATTTGAACAAAATATTATGAATCTCATTTAAAAAACAGCACGCATGCAGATGTCTGCAAAGCTATTGGGGGGGAGGGAAGAAATAGGAGGGAAGCACCTGAGTTGGAGATGATGAAGTGGAAGCGGTTACTCTGATACTGGTTTTGGAGGAGCTCTCGCTGAATATTGAGAAAGTCATTCAATACCTCGATATCCCTGTCTGGAGGAGGAGCTGACGCTGATGTCTGCATCTGCTGATCAAAGCGCTTGTTGTCAGTGGGCTTGTCATTGCTGCTGCGACCATACTCGTCATCAACAACATTAATGTTGTCAGCACTGGCATAGCCTGCATCAAGATCAACATCACCCATTTTGTTGTTGCTATAATTTTCAGCACCAGCCCTCCTATACTTCCTTTGGAGGTACTCTTGGTCTGATGAGTAATCTTCTTTGGCATTGTTATCTTGGGATGTTCTGGCTGATCTGCCAGTGGCACTCCTCCTTTGACTCATCAGATGCTCTGCTGCCTCCCTGTTGAAACGTGCAGGCGAGTATCTATCTGATCTGCTAGCATAGCTAGACATGAAAGACTTTGATCCACCGGTGGTGTTTTGGTGATCTGATTGTGGCCATCTATCATGATCAAGATCATTGCCCCTTTGCGATTTATCCACTCGAGAATGCGCATTGTCTACAGGGATAAACCTAGGTGGCTTGATTGTTTTCTGATCATCTTGTTTAGCAGGAGGTAATGGTGGGCGCTGGCCCTTCACTGGAGAGGACCTTTCGGACTTGCTGCTGCATGTCTGGGCATCTACAAGCCGCCCCGGGGGCTTAGGATTAGATTGATTATCAGCAACAGAAGCAGCAGTAGCACCGGAACTCTCCTTAGCAGATTTAGAAAATCTTGGGGGTTTACTGCCTGGAGAAGCCATCACTCTCTGCTTTTCCTGAAAATCTTTAGCTTGCCTCTGCTGTTGGTTCAGATGCAGAGGTGCCCATCTTTCAGATCTGCTTCCAGGCCCGAATCGAGGAGCAGCATCATCTGTTATCCGGCTTGTCATCACATGGGCACCTCTGTCCCCTGCATTACCTGCATTATTAGTACTATTATGATTACTATTGTAGGCATTGTTTGGTCTAACTGGTACTTTCGGAAGAGGTGGAGGTATATGTTGCAAAAGGCCAGGAGGAGGAGGAGCCGCACTTGCTGGTTGCCAAGTAGAATTATTGGCCTTGACAGACTCCCCCTTTGATTTTTTTGTAGCAGTGTTGTTGCCGCTCTGGTGATTTAGAATGACATCCTGAATAGTAGTCCCTGGTGCCAGTCTAGTTTCTGGAGGTGAACCTCTAGCTGTGCTAAGATTAGGCTTATTCAGAGCTTTATCACTAGCTGCTGTCATGTTAGTAGGAGGCCTATTTGTTGAGGATTTTGCCCCAGCTTTTGCTTCTTTTGAACCTTTTCCTATCAGCTTAGAAAACCATTGCACTATTGCTGCTGGGGATGAAGTCTTCTCTGCCTTATTCTCTAGTTTTAATGGTTGATCATTTGATTGCCGCTGTTTCTGCATTGGAAGACTGGTATTTAATTGTCTTTCATTTGCTTGCTGTTTCTGCATTGGAAGACTGGTATTTAATTGTCTTTCATTTGCTTGCTGTTTCTGCATTGGAAGACTTGTATTTACCTTCCTTCCAGCAGTGGGTACAGTATTATTATCATCACTTGGGTGTACCTTTCTTTGCCTGTGTGCATCCCCCGCATTGCTGTTTGTTCCACTTACTCTAGCCCCTTGGTTACCACCCCCAGCACCAGGAACGGAATGATAGGCAGACGTAGACAAGCGATCATTCCTATTGTAATAGCCCATTGCATAATTGGGCTTACTGTATATCTTTTGGCCTTCATTTTCAAAGTTCATAGGCATCAGATGGTCATTTGCACTAGCTTTCTTCGGAGGTCCATTGCCACATGATTGGCAAGGGAGCGGGCATGTTGCACTAGGTCCATCCCTACGTTTATCTGCACCATAGTGGTATGATTCAAATGAAAATCTTACAGACAAAGAGGCCTAACTTAGCATGTTTAAATCCATAATCAACATCCTAAGAAGTATAAATATTATTTCTTCTTTCTCTTTTTCCCTTTTCCCAATGTGGCAGTATGATGATCACCTTGGGATAATGCTCTGGTAGCAGCTGCAGGAGGTACACGGAAAGAGGCACTGTAAACATCACGTGATACGGCTCTACTTGGAGCGCTGTCAACAGGAACAGCATGCCGAGCAGACCTGGAGAGAAAAGGATCTTTGGAGAAAGCACGTGGGTTGGGCACTTGCATTAAGGATGGATTAACTTCATCCTTGTTGCGATGACCATCAGACGCATCAGAGTAGGGCTGATTTTGCCTGATAATGGCAGTTCCTGTGGAGCTTGAACGTCGCATGAGGATGGAGGAGGAGGCAGTGCTGTTGCTGCCAGGAGAGAGGACTGCCGCCTTGCTTCCTTCTCCTGCTACCCATTCAAGGGTTCTTGCGTATCTGCTCTCTAATTCTTCAATATCTGGATAAATGGGAGCTTCAACAGCCTCCTGGATATAGCGACATGGTCGTTCTGATCTTTTTCTACCCGCAGATGGCAT